>NC_061510.1:89127229-89165061 GCF_022539505.1 Lolium rigidum
AGATGGTTGTCTTCTCTCATTGTGCTTCATTGTTGGATCTTGTGAGCTGCCTAACATGATCAAGATCATCTATCTCGTAATTCTATATGTTGTGTTTGTCGGGATCCGATGGATAGAGAATACCATGTCATGTTAATTATCAAGTTATTACATATGTGTTGTTTATGATCTTGCATGCTCTCCGTTACTAGTAGAGGCTCTGGCCAAGTTTTTACTTTTAACTCCAAGAGGGAGTATTTATGCTCGATAGTGGGTTCATGCCTCGCATTGACACCGGGACAGTGGATAGTAAAGTTCTAAGGTTGTGTTGTGCCGTTGCCACTAGGGATAAAACATTGGCGCTATGTCCGAGGATGTAGTTGTTGATTACATTACGCACCATACTTAATGCAATTGTCTCGTTGTTTAGCAACTTAATACCGGAGGGGTTCGGATGATAACCTCGAAGGTGGACTTTTTAGGCATAGATGCAGCTGGATGGCGGTCTATGTACTTTGTCGTAATGCCCAATTAAATCTCACTATACTTATCATGTCATGTATGTGCATTGTTATGCCCTCTCTATTTGTCAATTGCCCGACCGTAATTTGTTCACCCAACATGCTTTTATCTTATGGGAGAGACACTCTAGTGAACCGTGGACCCCGGTCCATTCTTTAATACCGAAATACAAATCACCGCAATACTTGTTTTTACTGTTTTCTCTCGCAAACAATCATCTTCCACACAATACGGTTAATCCTTTGTTACAGCAAGCCGGTGAGATTGACAACCTCACCGCTTCGTTGGGGCAAAGTACTTTGGTTGTGTTGTGCAGGTTCCACGTTGGCGCCTGAATCTCCGGTGTTGCGCCGCACTACATCCCGCCGCCATCAACCTTCAACGTGCTTCTTGGCTCCTCCTCGGTTCGATAAACCTTGGTTTCTTTCTGAGGGAAAACTTGCTGCTGTGCGCATCATACCTTCCTCTTGGGGTTGCCCAACGAACGTGCGGGAATACACGCCCATCGTAGGGGCCCGCGCGTCCGTGTGGGGCCCCCGCGCACTCCCCCTCCGACTCCGCCTCTCTTCCGCCTACTTAAGGTCTTCGTCGCGAAACTCCCAGTACCGAGAGCCACGACACAATAAAAACCCACCGAGACGCCGCCGCCGCCAATCCCATCTCGGGGATTCTCGAGATCACCCTCCCGCACCCCGCCTAGAGAGGGAATCATCTCCCCGGGAGGGACTTCCTTTCACCGCCATGGTCGCCTCCGAGTGATGAGCGAGTAGTCCACCCCTGGACTATGGGTCCATAGCAAGCAGCTAGATGGCTGTCTTCTCCTCATTGTGCTTCATTGTCTGGATCTTGTGAGCTGCCCAACATGATCAAGATCATCTATCCGTAATGCTATATGTTGTGTTTGTTTTAGATCCGCTATGGATAGAGAATACTATGTTATGTTGATTATCAATCTATTACCTATGTGTTGTTTATGATCTTGCATGCTCTCCGTTATTAGTAGAGGCTCGGCCAAGTTTTTACTCTTAACTCCAAGAGGGAGTATTTATGCTTCAGTGGGTTCATGCCTCCATTAAATCTGGGACAAGGACAGTAAAGTTCTAAGGTTGTGGATTTGCCGTTGCCACTAGGGATAAAACATTGATGCTGTGTCCGAGATGTAGCGGTTGATTACATTACGCACCATACTTAATGCAATTGTCTCGTTGTTTTGCAACTAACATCGGAAGGGGTTCGATGATAACCTCGAAGGAGGATACAAGAAATACCTGCAAAGTTATGCCATTAAGAACACAATGGAGTAAATGAGCTTTTCAATTGGAATCACTCCCATCGGGAGTGCGCGATTAAAAGTGTCGAAAGTATTACAACAAGAGGGTATTGGCAACATTGCCAATACATAATTCGTTACAATAAAAAGGTCTTATGACAGGAAATTGTTTTAAAGCGAACAAGATTACAATCCAACAAAAAAGGTTAAGGAGCCTGAGTCTGAGTTGACAAGCTTGGGCCACGAAACCAATTCATGAAGCTGACGAGCACACTTGAGCGCAGAAGTTTTATGGACACTTCAGTCGATAAGTCGCCCATCCTGTTCCTTTGGCAGCTCCTTGGACATTTGTTCAATATCGGCTTTGAAGCCATGACCCATCATAATCTGAAAAGCTAGGAGAGCGCCGTAGGTGCGTGAAGTGCGTTTAAATACCTCGATAACTTCCTTCGTGTTGACAGCAAAAGCGTCTGTTAGTTGCTCCAGAGTTCTGTTTTGGTCGGCCTTGGGAAAAATCATCGAGTGCATCTTTAGCATGACTCCTTTGTTCTTCTGGAGAAGATCCTGAATGAGTTTGTGAGATTGAAGGGTCAATGACAAAGCATCGGTGGGGGAGTTATCTTGGAGCTTCTCTAAGGCGTCAGCAGGGATATCGGCAGCTTTCGGCTGCCCGTGAGACTCGCCTTTGTACACTTTGCGCACCGCTTCGGAAGAACGACAAGGAAAGATTTGTCAGTTATAATCAAGTCAAGAGAAAAAAAATTAAAAAAAGAGGCTGAGCCGATAAGAATTACTAAGCAGGGCCAAAATAGATTGGCGAAGAAGATTGTCCTTTTGATTCCTTTGAGCTTCGGCAGTGGCCTTCGAAGCTTCTTCATCCTTCAGTTTCTTCTTCAGCTGCTCAAGCTCTCCCTTCAGGGAATTATCGTTCTGACGAGCTTCGGTAGCCATCTTGATTGCATTATCAAGCTTAGAGGAAGTTGACTCAATTTCCTCCTGAAGCCGAACCTTGTCAGCTTCGAGTGAGGTGAATTGAGAGGCGAAGGCCTCCAAAGAAGAAATGACTGGTCGAATATCCTGGAGAAACGGATAGAAGTAGTTATTATTAGCAATGGGGTTCTTCCCAAAGAAGTTTATAAAGACTCGGAAGCTGTCAACAGCAGGCGTGTTAATAAGAAAGCTTATAGGCTTTTCAGGAGGAGAAGCTGTAATAACCGCAGTAGAAGGGACTTCCTTCCCCTTGGAGAGGGAAGAAGCTGTCGAAACTTGAGATGCTGGGGCTGTAGCTGGAGCCGAAGCTTCCGAAGCCGCTGGAGCAGGGTTCTTAGAACTTATCTTGGCATTCTTTGGAGGGGGTTCTATGAAGCCCTCGTCGCTGAAAGGATAGAAACCAAGCAAAATAAGAGCTAGGTGCAAGAGAAATTTTTGAAGCAGTAAAAAAGACTTACAGATCGAACAGATTATCTTCGTCGGCGAACCCGCCAGACGATTTCTTTGGAGGCTGCAAGTTGGTCTTCTCCGCAGCTGCATCAACAAAAGCAGCACGATCAGCATCATCGCCATGGTTTGACTCCGCCGTATCACTTACGTCATCAGCGGGTGATCTAGGATCTATAGAGAAAGCTTCGGGATTCATCGGATCATTGTCTTCATCTTCTGGATCTATATTTTCTTCGGTACGGGATTCTACAAGAATGGAAGAATTTCTTTCCTCAAGATTGTCATCCGACATATCTTGAAAATGTTCGGGAGCTATCAGGATCCGCCGAAAGAATTAAGTAAGAGTAACGAAAAACATAAAGTTTGGAAGCAATAAGTTAACACAAATACAAAGGGGGAATTACCTCGTTCGGCGGATGGTCAACATCAAAAGGCAATTGAAGAGATAGAAGCGGAATCGAGTCTTCCTGACTAGAATGAGTCAAGCGCCTAACTTCATCAAGCAGTTCTTTCTCGGATAGTTCGACAACGTTCACTCTGGTCTCGTCCTTGGGGCCTGAATACAACCACATCGGGTGGGCCCTGGACATAATTGGCTTGACTCGGCGTTTCAGGAGAACGGCGACTATCTCGGTACCTAACATGGTTTGGCCACTATGTTGGTCGGGCGTCGTGAGCGGCATAAACTTCTTGACTTGCCGCTTCGTCATGATGCTCCTGAGGTTCCATCTATGCGCCCGACAACAGGTTACTCGGAGGCCGCCAACAAGTGCCGTCATGAGCTCTATGAAGCCCAAGAAGGGGGCTGCCAAGTTCTTCAAGAGTGTGCAAGCATTCCTATGATGTGAACTTCAAGGCTCTTCGGTTGGTTCAAAGCAACTGTTAGCTCATTATTGAGGACTTCCGTGCTCGTGGGCTTGAAGTGCCAGAGAATCCACGTGAGATGGCCCCTCTTGCTCACTTCAACTATCGTATGCCACCTCTCGATGATGCCATGTTTGCTGGATATAGTGGTGGTGACATTGAAGAAGAAGAGGAGGAAACTTCCGAGGAGTCCTAGTCTTTGCCTTGGTCGTCGACGCAGCTGTTCATCACTTGGGATGTGCTAGTACCCATCTCACTCCGTCTCTCCTTTTTGGTGTTTCGATGCCAAAGGGGGAGAAGGGAGTAGAGTCTTAGTAGATTTACGGGTTCCTTGCCGGGGTTTTCCGGGTTTCTCCGTATGCACAAGCCTTGGCTTTTCCACTTGATTCTTATTGGCTTGTGCTACTATTTGCTACTTTCAGCTGGAACAATTTTCTTTAAATTTGTGTGATGGACAAGTATGTATTATGCTATGTATCTTGGATATCTATCTATGCTATCTATGCTATGCTATATCTTTATGTCGTAGATATCCTAGCTTTATCTTGTCCATGCCATGCTTGTTTTCTAAAGATATTGGGGGAGCTTCTCATATACTCTATTGTTGCTCTTTGTATTCAGATGCAAATTCTCCAAGTGCATACATTATGGGGGAGCTTGCCTAATATCTTATATGGAAACTCTTGTTTACATTCATCATAATATCTTTGTATGACTCTAGCTCGGTTTTTCATCGTTAACCAAAAAGGGGGATATTGTGAGGGTATTTTACCCTTAGCCATTATTTTGGTTAACAATGACACCGGTGCTATTGGGGGGTTTCACTCCGGATACAAGGATACGAGGTGATGAGAGACCCCCCAATTGTTGTTCTCAACTAGTGACATTGTGTTGGCCATTTGTCTCTAAAGTGGAGTTCGCCAAAGTCACATATACACATAATCTTCACACCAAAAATGCTGAGAGGAAGAAGTGCCGAGAAGAAGATGTTCCGGAGCTCCAGGAAAAATAGGCACACAACCCGGCAGACCGGGTGCTGCTGCCGGGCAGCTCGGCAGCCTAGCCCGACCAACCGGGTGCCGCTGCCGGGAAAGTCGGCAACCAGCCCGGTCCACCGGGTGCTGCTGCCGGACTGCCAAAACCAGCCGAAGCTCAGAAGATCCCGGCACACAGCCCGGCCCACCGGGTGGTGCTGCCGGAAAGGTCGACAACCAGCCCGGTATACCGGGTGCTGCTACCGGACTACGAAGAAGAACCAGAACATAGGAGATCCGGCAGACAGCCCGGCCCACCGGGCGCTGCTGCCGGGCTGCCCGGTATGTGGCCCGGTACCACCGGGTCAGCTGCCGGGTGCCTCGACTCTAAAGTGAAAAACGACTACTTTTTCGAGACGCCTATATAAGCCCATTCTTCTTCCTTGAAGGGATAAGGAGACCAGTGCAAAAGCTCAAGACATTTCCCTCTCTCTCATACTCCATTGTTGAGCTCCAAATCATTCTGATCTCCCTCTTCCTCCACCCAAACTCAAATCCCTCCGGGGGAAAGCTAGAGGAGGTCTTGATCTATAGTTCCACCAAGCAAAATCTTGTTCCCCCTTGTATTCATCAAGATACTTCCTCTCTAGGGTTCTTTGGAAACACTAGGTGGGCGAGAGTGGTCCGGAAGCATCCGGGCTGTGGATTTGCTCCTGACAAGATTGTGAAGCTTTGGAGGCTACCTCAAAGTCTACCACAAGTGAGTGAGCTATTCCTTCGTGGGATAGGCTCCGGAGAATAGGGTGAGCCTTCGTGGCGTTGGGGAACCCTTCGTGGGACCTCCAGTCCTCCGCCCCTCCAAACGTGACGTACCTTCTTGCAAAGGAAGGGAACACGGGAATAAACTCTTGTCTCCGCGTGCTATCGGTTATCTCTAACCGAACTCCTTACTTGTGTTATATTTGCCTGTGAGAGTAGTAGATAGGTAGTAGCATGGTCAAATTGATAGAATTAATGCATACAAATTGGTAGAATAAAGGCAGATCGAAAATAACCTTGTTCCAAGATTCATATGATGGTAATATAATAATTTCGATAACTGAAAAGCCACCGGGCTTTATAAGTAGTAATGATCTCATTTTCGATCCAATCATTATTGCATCAAGATGAAGAAATGAATTAAAAGACGTGCAAATCTAACTGATTTACTATTTGTGTCGCAATAGAACTGGGTGGACCAGAAATAGGAGCAAAATACAAAGAACACCCACATTGGTTCTTCAAAACTGTCTTAGATTTAAATTTATAGAGAGCAACAGTCCGAAGACAGTAAAAAGTTTCATAGTACGATTCAACATAGATGTAGCAACTTACAATATAGTCCACAAAAAGGGAATATGGCTCTAACAAAAAAATAGTACTCTTGTATACAACATAGAACGTGCTGCAACGCTTTCCGTTGTTCTCGAAACTTGTGGAAGGTCATGTTCCACCATGCAACTATGAGATCAATGGCAATCAAAATACCAAAGGCTACTATCTAGCCGATGATATCTATCAAACATCGCGACATTTGTCAAGACAACATGCATTTGGTGCGCTTTAATTTCAATTTGCTATTGTTCGGTATCTTGCTCTTTGTTGGTCTCATGACCAATTGTGGGAGGTGATGGAAGCTTCTATGATCATGCACAACATAATCATCGAGAATGACTGCAAGACTCGAGCCAGACATGTTGGTCCTATGAGTGTAAGGGACCTCTTGCGAAGGTTGATCACCAAGTGCTTACCGAGTTTGCTGATTTCCTCGGCATACGGAAATCCGTGATAGCACTGTTCACGCTCAACTGCAATATGATCTCGTAGAGCATCTATGGAGGCTCAAAAGAGACACATCAACTGCGTCGGCGCCTTGATCTAGCCCAACTTCTATTTGTTTGATTTTAGTTGTTTGTCACTTTCAGTTTGGAAATAATATTGTCAAACATATTTACTTGTGTGCTATGTTTAAATTGATTATGTCTTCAAATACCCTAAACACACACGAAAAAACGGAGGCCACGTTGGGGATGCGGCTAGTTAGGGACGTGCCCTAAAAGCGGCACCACGCAGTGACGTCCCCAAAACGGTTGACCCCTCGATGTATTCGAGAGAGAGAAAAGGAAGTGCAACTTTCCGAAGAAGCAATAATTTCGGGCACGTCTAAGGTTAAAATGAACAATTGCTCGCGATCACCTCTGTTGATCTAGTCGCCTCCTGTAAACAATGTCCAATTAAGTAGTATGTATACAACATGCGATGGACAATATAAATGATATTACATGTAGTAGGAAATTGCCGGTGCTGATTTATGGATCAAACAAAGTTTGTTGCCAGCAACAGATGGTATTTCCCCTTTTTATTTTATTTTTCAGTATTCTTCCTCCCCGATGCATGCAGGAGAGAACACGGCTACTGGTAGAACTAGAGCAGAGGATTGACGACCTGCCCTGCGAAAAGCACAATGCCGCTCCGGTCCTCGGTGACGAGGAACAGGAACGGGTGGTCCGCCACGAAGTCGACACGTTCAGGCTCCTCATAATCCTCGAGGCAGCACCCCGCCATCATCTCAGCTTCGGTCGCCGCAGCGGCCATGGTGCCGTCCTCGTCGACCTCAACGACGCACTGGTGAAGCACGCTGCCCACCGCGAGAGGCTCCGAGCAGTCAACCATCTCCGCGAAGTCACGTGAAAAGACGAACGGGCGCTCCAGCCCCAGATCCTTGAGAAGGCCCGACGCCTCTATCTTGAAGGACGCCTTGAACTTGGGGATCCTGAAGTCCCCCACCTTGACCGCCTGTTGAGGGACGCAGCGGTCCAGGAGCCCGGAAGTGTCGGAGCTGAACTCGCGGACCAGCGCCTGTAAGCCGTCGCGGCCGTCGGGGAGGTAGATGTGCATGCTGAACCGGTGGTTGCCGCGGCACTCGTAGGGCAGCCGCAGGACTTTGAAGCCGGCATGGCAGCTGATGTACTGGCTGTTTGTGTTCCTCATGAACGGCACGCGCACAGGCCTGCTCTCGTCGGGCAAGAAGAAGTCGCCGTCCTTGGTGTCGTCCGGGTCGAAGGGGTCGAGCCATGTGCCTCTCAGGTAGAGCGCGTTGCCGATGACGAGGACGGAGCCGCTGCTAAGGTGGCCTTCCGGCATGAGGTCTGTGATGAGGCCGCCCGTCTTGCACTCGAACCACCGGTTGATCTCGACTCTCGACTCCTCAGCCTTTCGTTGAGCATGTAGTACATCAAAGCATGCAGAGCAGAGGCGATCGAATCTAGCTAATCGAAATTCCGCAAAAACTGTAGAAAGAAATGTTATTATTGCTAGTAGATCATCAGTTACCTTTTCTTGGAAAGGCATGGCACAAGCCGCGGCCTTGTACTGGGAGGCGACCTTCTCTGCAAAGGCGGGCCTAAGCCGGAACGACGAGTCCACCCAGACGCCTACCGCGCACCGGACGTCGGGGTCCGCGCCCCTTTCCCCGGCGAGGATACCGGAGGCTACAGGAAGGCGAGGGATGCATGCGCCGTTCCGCCGGAGGGGCCCAGGAAGGAGACGATCTTGTCGAGGGTGTCGCCCGTGGCACCAGCAGCCAGAAGCACCAGGACGGAGTGGAAGGACAGCGGTGAGAGGGCCAGGTTGGCTTTGTCGCTGCCGAGGTGGAGCAGGAGGCGAGTGGAGAGGGCGGCCAGGTCGCGCACGGCGCCCGTCATGCCCTCCGTGTTCATCGCAGCAATGGGGTGTGAATTTCGCCAGGACCTTATGGCGCCAGCACCTTATCTCCAACCCTCCATTGCATCAAGATTGGTGATTCATTTTTGCAAAAAGATCCTACAACTTATAAAATTCGATTTCACAGACCCTTGCTGCTGTTATGAAGTTCTTCACAACTGAGGTGTGGATCTATTTGGGTGACTATAAAGTTCTTCAGATTTGGTGATGTTTTTACGAAGTTCTTTAAAAGTTTTTATACAGATCTAATATTGTCATTCTAAAGTTCTTCAGAATTTGAAGATGAGTATCTACATAGGCAAAAAAGATCTTCACGGTTCCTGGTAGATATCCAAGAAATCAGTGCACGATACATACACGAAACAAAAAGGATCCATTCCAGGTAGTCAAAGAACTTAACCTTTCCTGCTAAATATACAAGAAATCTTTGCAGATCTTCACATCCGTACATCGGTGTAAGTAACATGCACCCATACAAAAAGGTTCCACCAAATTCGTACAAGATTCATACAGGAAGCAGAGGGGATCCATTCACAATCTTCATTTTCGTGTGAGTATCCAAAAAAATCCACCAAAAAAAGGACAAATATCGAAATCACAAAATAAAAAAGGCAGATTTGGCGAGGTGGTTCTCGCGCCGGAGCTCCCGTCCGCCGGTGTGGAGGCCAACGGCCCCGCCTGTGGCTCTCGCGCCGGAGCTCCCGTCCGCCGGTGTGGAGGCCGACGGCCCCGCCCGTGGATCTCGTGTTGGAGCTCCCGTCCGACGACCGCCGATACGGCGACGCTAGCGGCGGCGGGTGAGCGGCCGCGCCGTCCGGCCACCGCGAGGTGGCGAAGAGATGGGCGGAGGGCACCTCTGGGAGGAGAGGACGGCGGCTGGATTGGAGGATGGGGATTTTTTTTAGGAAAATACTTGGTATCCGTCGACCGATCGACCGAGAAAGATCGGTCGCTCCGCGCTGGCGCGTATGCCTGCTCAGTGACGTAACTAAGGCAACTAGCATCCGCTGGGCCCAACAACGTTGCTTCCCTTTTTCTATTCTTCTTCTCCATCCTTACCTTATCTCTTCATTTCTTTTCCCGTGAGCACCGCTGCCCGCCTCCAAATCTCCAATCCCTGCGCTGCCGCCATGGCTTTACTCGTTCCGGAGCTCATGCGCTCGGGCTGCTGGAAGCGGTCGCCGGCGTCGCTCTTCCGCCCTCCGACACCTCCGCGGTTCCATTGCTCGCCTCCGCCGTGAGCTGTTGCAAGAAGCGGGGACGGTTCGTGCTACACGCTGCCGTAAGCCGTGGCCTGCCTCTCCGGACGGCGGTGCTGCAAACCTCCTCGTCGTCCCTCCGCCTGCTCGAGCTCTGGCACCGCCCCGGTCGCCGGCGCCCCATTCAAGATCTCCTGGTTCAAGCGCTGGTCGCTGCGTTCGGCAAGTATACTTCCTAGCCTGTTGTCGATTTTTTTGTTGTTTTTAGTTGTCAAATTTTGTGGTGAACATCATATATTTTTGTTGGAATTTTCGCTTGTTGTAAATCCTCAATTTTTTTGTAAGTTTTGTTGTTGATTATTGTTGTAAATACCAAAGATTTTTGTTGTTTATCATTGTTGTAAATACTCAAAAAAAATTTGTAAGATTCTGTTGATAATTGCTATAAATCCTCAATAATTTTGTAAGTTTCTTGTTGATTATTGTTGTAAATCGCCAAGATTTTTGTTGTTTATTATTATTGTAAATACTAAATGTTTTTGTAAGATTCTGTTGATAATTGTTATAAATCCTCAATATTTTTTGTAAGTTTTGCTGTTGATTATTGTTGTAAATAGCCAAGATTTTTGTTGTTTATCACTGAATTAGTTTTTTGTGTTGATCATTGTTGCTAATAACTTGGTAAGTTTTCCAACGTTACATTCAGAAATGTACTCAAAAGAGGCGAGAATCTGTTTTTGCTAGGTCCGCCCACGTCGGAAAGGGGCGTTCCCCTTGCAACCGAAAGCGATGTTTTCGTGGTCCCTGTTTTGCATGCGAAAGTAATGTTTAACCGGGGCATCTAATGGATGTGCGGTCCCATCAAACGGTCGAAACTACAACCGATTTTCCGCTCAAATTCGGCCGACCGACGGCTAGCGCTCGCCTTTTTTTTAGGGTTTCTGGCCCGAGTTGGGCAATTTATACCTCTGTTTCTTGGGACTGGTCCTGATTAGCAGAATGTGGAGGGTCCTTTTTGCAAGACAGCCACGCGCGAATCTCCATCCGTATCGTCCGGCCGGGATTGGGTCCGGGCGCCATAAGGTCCGGGCTTTGTATTTACCGGCAGCAATGGACAATGGTGAACGTGCGGCGGCGCGGTGTACTACAGTACTGGTCTGCAGCGGATCGAAGTAGATGGAGGGCACCTCAGGCACGCCGTACTAGCTACTTCCTCAACAGGCACCGGTAGCTTTTGTAGCCCAAGGCGAGGTGTTAATTTGTCGTCTTGTCTTCGTTTTTCTGCGGTGGATGGCACTCCTCCAGAAATTTCATCGACCATTAATAGTTGATTCACAAATGGTAATAAACCTTTATTGAGTGAAATAATAGTATGCCTTAGCTGTGAAGTTATGGCTAACTGAAAGATTTTCTTTCGGTGGCATACTTTTTTTTCTGATGGTAGTATGGTTTCTTTCTTTTTTTTCTTTCTGTTCGATATAAAAAATGTTCAAATGTAAAAGAAACGTTTAAATTTAAAAAACGTATAAAGTTCAAAATTTAAAAGTTTGGATTACAAAATCTTAAAATTTAAAATAAATATTCAAACTTTCAATGTGAAAAATTCAAACTTCAAAATAATAAAAAAATAAGTTCAAGTATTAAATTTTTGAAAAATCCTGATAGATAAAACCTGAGAAAAACACAAAACAGAAAGAAAACCGCAATAAAATAAACAAACCCTAAAGAAAACTGCCTACCTCACAAATGAGCCCGGTCCAACCTACCCGCTCTGTGTGGAGCCCTCGTGGTCGTTCCTCTTCTTGTCCATGGCTTTGCGACGACGCGTTGTGGTTGTCCATGTGTTTGGATACAACCGTGGCGAGGGAGGTGTGGGCGATGTCATGATGTTGTCGGTGCCCTTTTAAGGATAGACATGGGACACGAAGGCGTGTATCATTAATGGCGGCAGCAGACCTGGCACGGCTTCTGAAGACGAGGAAAGATGAAATACGATACAACCAGTGGTGCTCCTAGTTTAGACTTAAAGCGTTCTGTTTAGGGAAACACTGCATGTTTATAAGCAACCAGAATACAACATGATACCCATACATAGGATTCTAAGTGAACATACTATTAGGGAAGCGCACAACACAAACTTCGCATGTCGCTCATCTCCGCCATAGCCGAAGCACCCGCCGGAAAGTAACCAAGAGACCATCGCGCCATGCGCCAAAGAAGCACCATCGCATCAATGCTTTGAGAGCCGATGAAATTCGCTGTCGCAAAAACGACAAGGTTTTCTCCATTGTGGCACGTCAACTGGGGAACATCCCCATGCCTCTGCGGCTCCAGAACCGCAACCTCCAACCAGCCTCGTCGGCCGAAGGGCATTGGGCCCGCACCCCATCTACCACCAACCATGCGCTAGAGCAACCGCCATCCCCAGAATGCTGTCGTTAGTGCCAGAAGGAGCAACGGAATGACTTCTGTAGAAGACGACCTCACAAGCTTCTTGGTGACGCCGGAGCACACGCCACCGCGACAGGGGCGAAGCCGGAGGACCTTAATCAACGACGTGGTCGTCGCCGTCACCTTGCCGACCATGCGAAGAACACCTAGCCTCGCCGGACCAAAGGCTCGCCGGCCTTCGACGATGGACAAGGAACCGCCTCCCTGTTCGCTCGTGGGGAAGGGAAACGAGAGGATAGACTTAAAGCGTTAAACTAGAGGAATTCCAATATGCCGATCAGGTTAGGGCATACGAAGCACCCTCTGGCGGGTGTATGGGCCGGCCCATTTTAGCCCAACCTGTTTTTTCATGTTCGTTTTCTTTTCCTTTTTCTTCAATCTGTTTCATTTTTTGATTCTTTGTAATACTATGAATATTTATTCATTTTCTTAAACAAAAAAATGAATGTTATTCATAGCTCGGTGGCTTTTTTTTAAAAAAATAAGGAAACACAGGAGGAGTTCGATCCATGAAACAGTGATGACGTCCACACCCTATACCCTGCCTGAAAGCAGAACGAAAAAAAAAATAGAGAAAACAACGCACGCACGTGGCTGTCCGCTGGTGCGACGCGCCCGCATCCCGCACCCCCGCACTCCCGCACCCTCTACACCCTGCACCAGCGTCGCTGGAGGACACCCTGCCCCAGTCGAAAAAAACCTCAAGAGCTAACCAATATATAGCTGGGGAACGGGACGGAGAAGATCCCAGCAAAGCCGATCGAGATTGCAATTCCGGGCCTGCAAGATGGAGAGAAAGTTGCCTCCTATTGCTCCGGCAGGGCCGTCGACGGGGACTTTGGCCGGGAGGAAGCGCAAAGGTGCCTCCTTGGCTCCGGTCGCTCCCAGCAAGCGCGTGGCGCGGGCGAGCCGTGGCTGGGCGTCCCTGCCCACCGACATAGTCTTACTCGTCCTCCGCCGGGTCCTAGCCGGCGGCGACATTGTGGACTGCATCGCCTTCCGCGCCGTCTGCTTTTACTGGCGCGCCTGCACGCCCCCGCTGCGCGACCCCACCCTGCGGGACCGACGCCTCCGCCCGTGCCGCTGGGTGGCGCTGTGCGGAGGCGACGCGATCCGGCCGGACGACGCGTGCGAGATCGCCTTGTTCAACACGCGCACGGCGAGGCGCATCCGCGCGCACCCGCCGGAGCTCCGGCGCCACAGGATCGTGGGCTTCACCGACGGCCTCGTGATCCTCCTGCACAAGAGCACCACCGCGGTCCGGGTGCTCCACCCCTTGACGCGCGTCGCCGTCGACCTCCCGCCCCTCGCCCGCGTGTACCGCCAGGAGGTGGATCGGTGGTGGAAGCACCACCTTCTTGATATGAACGCCGTGGTATGCGACAGCGCAAACTCGCCGAGCTCCATCGCAGTCGTGGTGTGGTTCCGCTGGAGGGAGGCGGTGTTCGCCGCGGAGGCAGGTGATTCGGACTGGAAGGTGCTCTATCGAGATCGAGGTCGAGGGTCCTCTTTACTAAGCAAAAGCATGTTGCCGTTCCAAGGAAAGCTCTACGCCACCTCATCAGCTTCAAGACAGATCCTGCAGCTATATCCACCATCGCTCGAGCTCGACGACGACGTGCCAGTGCCAGCGGTGGTTGCTCATGTTCCAGATGTCCACAGATTCTCCCGGTATTTCCTGGTGGAGGTCGGTGGACGGATGCTGCTCGTCGTCCATCCACTCGACCACGACCGCTTTGCACTCTTTGTAGTGCACTTGCGCAGAAGCGGCGGCGGCATCGGCAAGCTGATTCCGGTGAAGTGTCTGGGTGATCGCGTGTTGTTCCTCAACAGGGATCGCTGCCTGTCTGTTTCTGCCAGGGACCTCCCTTCTCTGATGGGCAACTCCATCTACTTCTCTCAAAATAACGGAAGCCCTGTCGTGCTGCACTCGGTGACGACTGGACTGTCCGAGGACTTGGCAGAGCACTGCCAGATACACGACATGGTGGATAGGATCCGCCCCACCGTGCGCCCCTTCACCATTGCTGATCATCTATTCACCTACTGCCATCCTAGCGAGTGGTAAGTTTTACGTACTGCTCAGTTCCCCTCCTTGCATCCACTAGTGGAAAAGAGGCCTTTCGTCCCAAGCAAATGTCCTCGTTTTGAATCAAACCGGGACCAATGGGGGGGCATTGGTCCCGGTTCATCATGAAAACCCTTTAGTCCCGATTCGTTTGGACCCTTTAGTCCCCCTTCGTATTACGAACCGGGACTAAAGGGTAGTCTATGGGGCAAAAGTCTTTAGTCCCGGTTCGTATTACCAACCGGGACTAAAGGTCTACCCTTTAGGCCCCGTTTTTTGCCTCCCCATGCACCTCCACCACCACCACCCCCCCTGGATCGCCTTTTGTAACACTGTAAAATATAAAAGAAAATGATAGAAAATTCAAAAAATAAAATCTTTTCAGATTCTTGTATGTTATGCAACCTACTATTAGGGAAAATTAACAAATTTGAGTTTTCATTTTTTTTGCAAAAAAGGTTTGAAAAATGGTAAAACCGCATTAACTTTTGCATACGACGTCGAAAAAAAACGTGTAATATATCAAAATCATCGTGGGAAAAAGTTACATCCGAATTCACCCTTGGTTTACCCGGTTAGGCAATTTTTAGATTCTCAAAATTCCAAATAAAAATATGAAAGCAGGAAGATTTTAGTTTTTGCCAGAAATTCGGAATTTTATATTTTTAAATTTTTTAAAATAATAATTACATCATGCATAAAGATTACTATTACTTAACCATAAAGTTAGCCAATTTTTAGATTAACCATAAAGGCCCAAACGAACCGGGATTACAGACCCATTTTCCACTAGTGATCTAGGCACGCAGTACTGAATCTATGTGTGTAACTCTTCTGAATCCTGATGGCATTCTCTTCCAAAACATGCATCTGTAGGGCTGAAGGACTCATGTTTCACGAGTACCACCACATACCTGAATCTTTCAAGGAGCTGAGGGAGAGCATCCGGGCAAAAGATTCAAAACTGCGCATGCCGCCGCGCGTAAGGTGACAGTGAATTACTAGTGTACGTTGATTTAGAGCTTGATTTCATTTACCATATGATCAGCTTAATCGTTGGACAACACATTGATTCCAATCACCACAGTGCCGACACATATTCACTTCAAGGGAGTGACCAATTTTCAGTTTACTGGGAGATCATCGAATTTCAGACCCTTCGTCTCTAAAAAAAGATATGGGTGATTTGTCCAAATTAAGATGTATCTATACATCAAGAAGTATGTAGATACATTTAGACTTATGATATTCTTTTATGAACAGAGGTTGTAAAACATATATTATAGTAACTAATGATTAACATGTATCACGAAGCAATCTAAAGATTTGGGTGTTTGACATGTCGCAATTCATGGGCGTTTTTCTCAGCGAATTTTTTTTTTTTTTAGGGGAGCGAATTTTGTTGTAAACCACCTGTTGACATATGCATCCCTAATGGGCCTGCCGAATAAGGTACCCGAGGATATTTGGAGGCCTACGACCCAAAGCTTTCACGGCCCGGCAGCTCAGTAAACATCGATATAGAAGATAAAGCTAGATTAGGAATAAAGAGTCATGTAATTATACGGGAAAGACTCAAATAGTCTCCCGGAGTTTGTAATTTGTACGATACGAAAGTCTCGGCTCTACCTCTTATATAAAGGGGAGCCGAGGGAGAAAGAGAGGATCGAATCCATTGTCAACATAACCCTAGTTTTTCATAGTCGAGCACCTTTTTCGGCTGAACCTTCAAGATCTACTTGCTCTCTACTTTCTACGAAAATCCAAGTCTACAATCTGTAGGCATTGACAAGTCAATCCCTTGTCAATTAGCGCCGTCTGTGGGAATTAGAGGCGACAAGGAGGTGATCTCGATGGCATCGTCAACATCATCGACAACAAGTAACGTGATGGACGGAGGTAAATAGGCCAAACTTGATCTCGTCGATTTTGTTCCTCACCCTCCCGCCCGTTTGCATGCATATGCCGATTTGGAGGAGTCGATGGAGATGACGTTCGGGAGTTTCCACTTCCACGTCGGGAAAGAAGGATCGTATCGTCTGGCGGCACCGATTTTTTCCGGCCGATTCCGATTTCTCGGGATCATCATCATCAATCGAGTCAGGCGACGAGGAGGCTTTGCCGCCAAGCTTCATCAAGCCCGCCATCGGCCGAGAACTCTCCGATCTGCTCGGCGGCATGTCTTTTGGATCGTTCACGGGCTCCGATCTGAGCAGTGATTCGGAAAGCGTCGACAACTTCGACTTTATCGACAGATCTACTTATATTCGGGAGGTCTTCGCCGATCGATACGATGGTGTCACCGATCCTTAAGATGATGAAAACACAACTACAATATACCATCAAGTCTACGCAATCGGGCAATCAAACCGACAAGAGGATGAAGCGTCGGAAGATTTCGATGACTTGGACAACCCATACATCGACCCTGCAGATCTCACGCGCGGAACAGGCCCCAAATACGTCGGCCCCACGCCGCGAGAGAAGGTACAGCTGTCGCAAGTAGCTTGGGATAGAGCTCAGAGGGCTATGGATGACACGGAGCCGATGACTACCACGGCTACACCATAAGTACTGCAAGCATACAAATATAAACTCGCTCGCGCCGGACGAAAGTTAAAGAAATAGAGAAGAGTACTCGAAGCAAGGAAAGCCGCAGCTTCTGCGTCAAGTGCGCGTAAGGCGGACCTAAGCCGAGAATCAGGAACGTCGGGAGACAATCATAGAGACACCCGTGCAAGAGGAAGATCTCGACTAGCAAAGGTACCTGAGCATGAAAGAGAGAACCTGATCCAAAACCTCGACATGTCCTTTATGTCAATATACACAAGAGGGCACATCATCCCAAAAACATCGGAAGCAGGATATCTGGCGACACATGCTTTCATGCTAGCATCCAAACCACCTGCAAGAGATCCCAAGGCTTTTGCAGGTGGAGAATCTTACTCTGTTTTTATGCGCCAGAAATTAAGCATTGTACAACATAGCCATGGCAGGAGTTGGAATCATGGGGAGAACAATACAAGGATCAAGTACACCGCAACCCGATAATGCTCCAAGACAAAATAGTCCTCGATCCACTGCGGCGGCATGTGATCCTCTGCGAGATGGTGACGCAAGAAATACAGTGACGCAAGCACGAGTCGATAGAGCACGACAGGAAAGAGACCGTGAAAATAGAAGAGAGCGTTGGTACTCACCAGAAGTTAGCGAGGAAGACATGTGTGGACTCCCTTGCTTTACCCGACGGGTTCGCAAAACTCGAGTTACTTCTGGCTTTAAGCTACCCGATAACTATAAAAAGTTCGATGGATTGCAAGATCCAGAGGACTGGTTGGTCGACTATCTGGAAACAGTGAAGCTGATGGGCGGAACTATAGCAACAGCCATGCAAAGTATCCAAGTTCACCTTAGTGGAGCCACAAGATCTTGGATGAAGAAGTTACGAGGAGGATCCATCGACAGCTGGGAGACTTTTGAGGACATATTCGTGAAATTTTTTCATTCCACGTGCAAGAAGCCTGCTGATAACCCACAAGTATAGGGGATCGCAGCAGTCTTCGTGGGTAGTAAAACCCAATTTATTGATTCGACACAAGGGGAGACAAAGAATACTTGAAAGCCTTAACAGCGGAGTTGTCAATTCAGCTGCACCTGGAAACAGACTTGCTCGCAAGAGTTTATCAATAGTAACAGTTTTATAGCAGTAGCAGTAGTGAAATAAAAGCAACAGAGTAACAGAGACAGTAGTAGTGATTATAGTAAACAGCAGGATTAAAATACTGTAGGCACGGGGACGGATAACGGGCATTGCATGGATGAGAGAAACTCATGTAACAATCAAGCAGGGCATTTGCAGATAATAATAAAACGGTGTCCAAGTACAAAGCAATCAATAGGCATGTGTTCCAATTATAGTCGTACGTGCTCGCAATGAGAAACTTGCACAACATCTTTTGTTCTACCAGCCGGTGGCAGCCGGGCCTCAAGGGAATCTCATCGGATATTAAGGTACTCCTTTTAATAGAGTACCGGAGCAAAGCATTAACACTCCGTGAACACATGTGATCCTCACATCACTACCATCCCCTCCGGTTGTCCCGATTTCGTCACTTCGGGGCCATTGGTTCCGGACAGCGACATGTGTATACAACTTGCAGGTAAGACCATAAACAATGAATATCATGATGAAATAATAACATGTTCAGATCTGAGATCATGGCACTCGGGCCCTAGTGACAGCATTAAGCATAACAAGTTGCAACAATATCATCAAAGTACCAATTACGGACACTAGGCACTATGCCCTAACAATCTTGCACTATTACATGACCAAACTCATCCAATCCCTACCATCCCCTTCAGCCTACAGCAGGGGAATTACTCACACATGGATGGGGGAAAAATGGATGGTCGATGGAGAGGCGTCGGTACGTGGTGATGGTGGCGATGATCTCCTCCAATTCCCCGTCCCGACGGAGTGCCAGAACGGAGACTTCTGGCTCCCGAGACGGAGTTTCGCGATGTGGCGGCGTTCTGGAGGGTTTCTGGCGACTTCGACTTCCTCCCGTGTGTTTTTAGGTCGAAGGCAATAAATAGTCCGAAAGAGGGCGTCGGGGGCCGGCCGAGGCCGCCACACACTAGGGCCGCGCGGGCCCCTCCTGGGCCACGCCGGCCTAGTGTGTGGGGCCCTCGGGCCCCCACCTGGCTCGCCCTTCTGGCTCCGCCAATATTCTGGGAAAATAGGACCTTCCGCATAAATTCCGAGGATTTTCCCGAAAGTTGGATTTCTGCACAAAAACGAGACACTGAATCAGCTTCACTGAAAACAGCGTTAGTCCGTGTTAGTTGCATCCAAAATACACAAGTTAGAGGCAAAACAATAGCAAAAGTGTTCGGGAAAGTAGATACGTTTTGGACGTATCAACTCCCCCCAAGCTTAGCTTCTTGCTTGTCCTCAAGCAATTCAGTTAACAACTGAGCGATAAAAGAACTTTCACGAACACATTTGTTCATATGATGTAAATATTCTCATGCTATGACTAACACTTAGGCAGTTCATAATGAGATACATGCAAATAAGATCATCTAATAGCTATGTCAATCATGGAAAAGGTAACAACAAATTAATAATGAGCATCATGAATCATGTCTATCAGTAGGATTGCAATGTTCATAGAATGATATGATAAAGTGGTATCTTGCTTGCCCGTAATTGTACAGCAAAACATAAATGCTTGGCACCTTTGAGGTTCATGAGAGGACTGGAAATATAGATTATCAAAGATTAAAGCATCAAAGTTATACCACAATTAATCACATTTTGGGACAAGCATATTATACTAAGAATGACAGTTGTGCTCTCAAGAAAGTGCTGAAAGAAAGGATGGAGACTCAATGTAAAAGTAAAAGATTGACCCTTCGCAGAGGGAAGCAGGGATTAACATGTGCTAGAGCTTTTCATTTGTAAAACAGGAGTAAAACTATTTTGAGAGGTGTTTGTTGTTGTCAACGATTGATAATGGGTACTCTAACTACCTCGTCAACCAGACTTTCAAGAGCGGCTCCCATGAAGGATGTTATCTCTACCAGCAAGGTAAATCATCCCTCTTCTCTTTTGTTTACACACGTACTTTAGTTTTATTATGGATGACACTCCCCCAACCTTTGCTTACACAAGCCATGGCTAACCGAATCCTCGGGTGCCTTCCATCAATCACATACCATGGAGGAGTGTCTATTTGCAATTTAAGTTGCTTACTGATAAATCAGGGCAAAACATGTGAAGAGAATTATTAATGAAAGTTGATTAATTGGGGCTGGGAACCCCGTTGCCAACTCTTTTTGCAAAATTATTGGATAAGCGGATGTGCCACTAATCCATTATGAAAGTCTCGTCAGGAGTAAATGACAAGATTGAAAGATAAACACCACATATTTCCTCATGAGCTATAAAACATTGACACAAATTGAGAAGCATTTTGAAGGTTTAAAGGTAGCACATGAGAATTTACCTGGAATGGTTTGAAATGCCATGCATAGGTATTTATGGTGGACACTCTGGAATAACTTGGTTTTCATGTGTTTGGAAGCACGAGCAGCGTTCCCGCTCAGTACAAGTGAAGGCTAGCAATAGACTGGGAAGCGACAATCAAGAGAGCAGTAACTGTCATAATCATGCTTGCGACAAAAATAAATTAACGGAGGCATAAAAGTGATACAAGAACTCTGAGGTAAAGTAAATCATCGAGGCTTAATTGACATTTGTTCAGTCATATGCATGCGTGAGCATGTGCCAAGTTGATTCAAGTGAATTATTCAGAGGAGGATACCACAATGTCATACCTATCTATGAATAAAGCAATGCAAGCAAATATTTATGACATGCTACTCATATTAATAAATTGGAGCTAATCATGAGAGATCATGAACTACTAGACTTTCTTAAATGACATATACCTCACATGAACCAACTAAGCATGCTCACATGGATGAGTATATGTACAAAAATGAAAACAAATAGAGTTCATACCAGCCTCTCACCACAATCAGATTGTCGTAGATCGTCATTATTGCTTTTTCACTTGTGTAGCTTGAATAATATGGAATGAAAACCACGCTCCAGCCACCGAAGACCATTGAACTCATAAAGAAATTTACAAAACCAAAGAAGAACAGCAAATATTTTTGGTGTTTTTGAATTTAGAAACAAGAACAAAAGGAAACAAGCAAACAAAGCAAAATCTTTTTGGATTTTCTTATAGCAAACCAACAATAGCAAATAAAGCAAGATAAAGGCAAGAAACCAAAGTAAACAAATGGTGAAGAGAAACAACAGAAATATTTTTGATCTTTTTGTTTTTTAGGAAAGAAACAAAGCAAGAACAAGAAAATGAAAACTAAAAGAAACACAGAAAAGCAAGATGGCAGAAATCTGCCAAAACTTGACAGCAGTACAGTAATCGATTTTAAAGAAATTCTTAAGCTGCTCAGCTCGAAAAGTGTTCAACTAATGAAAGTTAGATAACAACCTGGGGAACATGCACAAAAATTGGCAGCTCAAAATAACGTTACGGCTGTGCGCACGATTTTTTTTAGTAACAGTCCAGAATCTGTTTTCAGGCAGCACTTTCCCAAATATCATCTCTCTCTCATTAGAAAACCACTCAAAGAAACTAAACAAGTATGTACAAGTATCCAGCAACCATAATATGCAAAGAATGAGTGATGCCGGTATACCTCCCCCCAAGCTTAGCCTTTTGGCCTAAGTGGAGATCAACCCCATGGTGCCCATGAAGTAGCACCTCCATAGTACGACGAAGATGGATCATGTTCCGGGTATGTGCTAGAGGAAGCACCCGGATACGTGACGGTGTAGTTGTAGGAGGGCTCAGCGTCCTCGGAGTCATGCTGCTGGTGGAAGTTGTGTATCTTGAGCTGCTCATCCACCTCCTCCTTAGAGCGCGATCATGGTTTCCTGTTGATACTGAACAAATCTGGTTGGGGCAAAGGGACTTCCCTCTCTTCCCCGTCAGCAAACAACACTCTATAGACAATATTATCTAACCTAGAGTCAGTTGTAACAAATTGATGACTCTTCATAGCAGAAATATCAAGCCTCATAGGAGTTATTTTCACATCAGTAGGGTCAAGAGGAAGCTCTAAATATGCTAAAACGTGCGAAGCAATAATTCCTCCAAATATAGGCCCCTTGTTAGACAAGCGGCGAGCAACAAGAGCACCAAGATGATAAGGCGTGTCCCCAGTGAGTGCAGCAATTAAGAAACCAAGGTGATAGCTAGATATGTTGCTAGTGTTCTCCCTACCAAGAATGCTAGTACCAATATAATAAGCAAAATACTTAATGGCGGGGAGTTGAATGTTTCTTATCTTGCCACGCTGAATGGTGCGACAATCATCGTTGGTGATCCCTCGATAGAGCTCCAGCAATTTCTTGGGGTTGTCCTCAATCTTCCTTGCTGTACCTACAGGGGCAATACCCAATGCAGCACAAAAATTTTCCAACTTCATAGTAATAGGCTTACCATAGATCTTAAATTCTACGGTCGGGCGAAAGTGCTTATTGTTGAACTTGAAGCTCTCCACAAAGATTTTAGTGAGCATGTAGTATTGCTCACTCTCATCTCCCACATAGGTGGTTAAACCCGCCCTACCGACGAGGGTCAAGAAATCATCCAACAAGCCTGCATTACTCAAAAAGTCATAACATGGGAAGGATGCAGCATTGGGGACTCCATTGTCCTCCTCGGGTGCGAAGCTTGGTGCGATGAGATCCTCATTATAGGATTGCCTGAATCGGGTGGATGACCTCGAGGGCCTCTCCGTGCTTGTTGTCTCCCCTTGGAACACTTCTCCAAAGTTAAAGTTGTCCATCCCCCTTTTCTGAAATTTTTCAACAAACAATATAAAATTTGATTTGGTGACATATAATTGAGGGAAAGTACCATAGGAACTTGCTAGAGTACTAATCATGCATCAAAACTAGTTTCTACCACTTAGAACAAGCATGCAAGCTCACTAAACATGTTACCTACAGCAGCAAAATATTCAAGATATACTCCACCAAACAAAATTCTACTTGGATAATCGGAGGAGTCACATACCAAAGAGCAAATGTGCCAAATCTCAGACAGAAATCTGGGCTGAGCAAAGAGATTGAGAAATCTGGAGTTCTTAAGCAAAAACGCGAGTGAGAGGAACCTGGTGCGAGTTTTTTCGGGAGAGAGAAGAGAGTGGGAGGAAGAGATGATGAAGTGGGGCAAAGGGGGACCCACACACCAGGGTGGCGCGCCCCCCTGCCGGCCGCGCCGGCCCGTGGGGTGCCACCCGGGGTGCCCCACTGGTCATCCCCAGGTGCTCCCCGGTGCATTTTCGAAAAATAGGACCAATGGTATAATTTTTGTGAATTTTTGAAAACTTTGAAAAATACACATTTCTGGGTATTAAGTTTATTATTACTGGCCAAGAAAAATTCTGAAATCTCTAATTAACTAAGGAACTTTACAAAACAAAAGTGCTACAGCAAGTAGAACAAGTGGAGGAAGAAAGAGATGTTTTTTACCTCCTCTATGCATATAAAAAGTATTTGTTAACAAGGTTGATCAAGTCTTGCCACCAAATAAATTTTTACATAAGAAGAAATAAACCTCAAATCAATCATGTTACCTTGAATTGTATTGATATGGATCCAATCATAAGATTTTGATATCCTTCTTTAGGCTCATATATAGGACAATCGATAATTCCAACTTTGATAGTTCTCACATTAGAAATAGTATTAACTCCACATACTTTATCAATCCTCTTGGGGAAATAGACGGTGTGCTCCCTATCATCAACATTGAAAGTAACCTTTCCTTTATTGCAATCAATAACAGCCCCTGCGGTGTTAAGAAAAGGTCTCCCAAGAATAATAGACATATTATCATCTTCGAGCATTTCCAACACAACAAAATCAGTTAATATCAAGCAGTTATTAGTAACTTGAACAGGAACATCCTCACATATACCAACAGGAATAGCAGTAGATTTATCAGCCATTTGCAAAGATATATCAGTAGGTATCAACTTATCTAAGTAAAGTCTCTTATAAAGAGAAAAAGGCATAACACTAACTCCGGCTCCCAAGTCACATAGAGCAGTTTTAACATAATTATTCTTAATAGAACAAGGAATAGTAGGTATACCCGGGTCGCCCAACTTCTTTGGAACTTTGCCATTGAAAGAGTAATTAGCAAGCATAGTGGAAATTTCCTCATTGGGGATTTTCCTTTTGTTAGTAACAATATCTTTCATATACTTTGAATAAGGAGGCAATTTAATAGCATCAGTCAAAGGGATTTGCAAGAATAAAGGTTTCATCCAATCACAAAATTTATTATAGTGTTCTTCTTCCTTTGATTTTAGTTTCTTAGCAGGAAAAGGCATTTGCTTTTGCACCCAAGGTTCCCTTTCATTACCATGTTTCTTAGCAATAAAATCTTCTTTAGTATACTTTTTATTTTTATCTTGCTTTTCAGGTTCATCTTCAACTTCTTCTTTATCAGAAACATCATTCTTATCATTATCTTTATCATGTTCATTACCACTTTCAGTTTCAGACATCGAAATAGAAATACTATTAGGATCATTAACGGGTTCAGAGGATTCTACAACATTTTTATGTTTCTTCTTCTTTTTCTTAGAAGGAGCACTAGGTTCAATGCGTTGAGAATCTTGTTCAATTCTTTTGGGATGCCCTTCAGGATATAGAGGATCCTGGGTAGAGACACCACCTCTAGTTGTTACTTCATAAGCATGTTTCTCTTTAGAATTATTTTTTAATAAGTCATTTTGCACTTTAGTGAGTTGATCAATTTGAGTTTGAACCATTTGAAAATGTTTAACAAGCATCTTAACATCATTGGAGGTTCTCTCCACAATATCATGCAAATTGCTAATAGCTTGAGAATTTTCCATTAGATGATTCTCTACTCTCATATTAAAATTTTCTTGCTTAACAATATAATTATCAAACTCATCTAAGCATTGCGCAGGAGGTTTTGAATACGGAATATCTTCCCTAGTAAAGCGCTGAAGGGAGTTTACCTCAATCATGGATGAAGGGGGAATTATCTCACATATATCTTCTATGGGAGGTAGATTCTTCACATCTTCAGAATTAATATCTTTCTCCTTGAGAGACTTCTTGGCTTCCCTCATATCTTCATCATTCAATTTAATTAAACCCCTCTTCTTCAATATTGGCGTTGGAATTGGTTCGGGCGTAGTCCAATCATCATGATTCCGGCCTATTTTAGCCAATAATTCTTCAGCTTCGTCTGGAGTTCTTTTCCTGAAAACACAACCAGCACAACTATCCAAATATGCCCTAGACTCAATGGTTAGTCCACTATAAAATATATCAAGTAGATCATTCTTCTCTAAATCATGTCCAGGTCGAGCTCTGATAAGAGAACAAAATCTTTCCCAAGCCTCAGGCAATTTCTCTTCATCTCCCTGGTCAAATCTATAAATTTTCTGTAAAGCAACATGTTGAGCACTAGCAGGAAAGTATTTTCGAAAGAAAACATCACGCAAATCAGTTGGACTTTTAATAGAACCAGGAGGAAAATTATTATACCAAGTTTTAGCATCATCCTTTAATGAGAAAGGAAAAAATTTAGCGACAAAATAAGTACGCATCTTGACATCATCAGAAAACAAGCTACTCATAGAAGAAAGTTCAATCATGTGTTCTACAGCACTTTCTTTCTCAGTACCACAAAAGGGTGCTTTCTCTACAATATCTATATGAGATAGATCAAGAGAAAAATCATAATCTTTATCCTTAATGCATATAGGAGATGTGGCAAATTTAGGATCAGGAGATAACTTATGTCTAACGAGTATATTGTGTGAGAAACTTTTTAATTTTGCTTGCATCAGCAGTAGCATTGCATCTAGTAATAAAATCATCATTAAGCTCCACATAATCTTCATCGGGATCATCACTAGAATAATCAAGTTCAGGTGAATTAACAGGTGTAGTAGCATTAGGAGTTTCAGTATTTTCAATTTGTCTAGACCTAGAAATTGTAGCATCTAGAAAGGATCCCAATGAACCACTATCATCAAGCACAGCAGAAACATTATCAATATTATGAGAGTTTTCAGATTCAGCATAAGTACCAGCAAGTGAAGCTTGTGGCGGTGAAACAAGCCGACTTATCACAGATGGTGAATCAAGAGTAGCGAGAGGTACTCGAGTTGTACCTTTTCTTGTAGTGGATGGTAATATGGCGACTTTAGGATCACGAGGTTTACCCATGATGGAGAATTTGCAGCGAACAATATCAATCCAAGTGAACTTCCAAATAAAGCTATGCTCCCCGACAACGGCGCCGAAAACGAGTCTTGATAACCCACAAGTATAGGGGATCGCAGCAGTCTTCGTGGGTAGTAAAACCAAATTTATTGATTCGACACAAGGGGAGACAAAGAATACTTGAAAGCCTTAACGAGCGGAGTTGTCAATTCGGATGCACTGGAAACGAGACTTGCTCGCAAGAGTTTATCGAGTACTAACAGTTTTATAGCGATAGCAGTAGTGAAATAACAAGCAGCAGAGTAACGAGAGACAGCGAGTAGTGATTATAGTAAACAGCAGGATTAAAATACTCGTAGGCACGGGGATGGATAACGAGCGTTGCATGGATGAGAGAAACTCATGTAACAATCAAGCGGGGCATTTGCGGATAATAATAAAACGGTGTCCAAGTACAAAGCAATCAATAGGCATGTGTTCCAATTATAGTCGTACGTGCTCGCAATGAGAAACTTGCACAACATCTTTTGTCCTACCAGCCGGTGGCAGCCGGGCCTCAAGGGAATCTATCTGGATATTAAGGTACTCCTTTTAATAGAGTACCGAGAGCAAAGCATTAACACTTCGTGAACACATGTGATCCTCACATCACTACCATCCCCTCCGGTTGTCCCGATTTCTGTCACTTCGGGGCCATTGGTTCCGGACAGCGACATGTGTATACAACTTGCAGGTAAGACCATAAACAATGGATATCATGATGAAATAATAACATGTTCAGATCTGAGATCATGGCACTCGGGCCCTAGTGACAAGCATTAAGCATAACAAGCTGCAACAATATCATCAAAGTACCAATTACGGACACTAGGCACTATGCCCTAACAATCTTGCACTATTACATGACCAAACTCATCCAATCCCTACCATCCCCTTCAGTCTACAGCGCGGGAATTACTCACACATGGATGGGGGAAACATGGTTGGTCGATGGAGAGGCGTCGGTGGTGATGGTGGCTGATGGCGTGTAATTCACACGTTCGTTGGGAACCCCAAGAGGAAGGTATGATGCGCACAGCAGCAAGTTTTCCCTCAGAAAGAAACCAAGGTTTATCGAACCAGGAGGAGCCAAGAAGCACGTTGAAGGTTGATGGCGGCGGGATGTAGTGGCGCAACACCAGAGATTCCGGCGCCAACGTGGAACCTGCACAACACAACCAAAGTACTTTGCCCCAACGAAACAGTGAGGTTGTCAATCTCACCGGCTTGCTGTAACAAAGGATTAACCGTATTGTGTGTAAGATGATTGTTTGCAGAGAAAACAGTAAAGAACAAGTATTGCAATAGATTTGTATTTCAGTATAAAAGAATGGACCGGGGTCCACAGTTCACTAGAGGTGTCTCTCCCATAAGATAAAAGCATGTTGGGTGAACAAATTACAGTCGGGCAATTGACAAATAGAGAGAGCATAACAATGCACATACATTTCATGATAAGTACAGTGAGATTTAATTGGGCATTACGACAAAGTACATAGACCGCCATCCAACTGCATCTATGCCTAAAAAGTCCACCTTCGAAGTTATCATCCGAACCCCTCCAGTATTAAGTTGCAAAGCAACGGACAATTGCATTAAGTATGGTGCGTAATGTAATCAACAACTACATCCTTAGACATAGCATCAATGTTTTATCCCTAGTGGCAACAAGCACAACACAACCTTAGAACCTTCTGTCACTGTCCCAGGTATCAATGTAGGCATGAACCCACTATAGAGCATAAATACTCCCTCTTGGAGTTACTAGCATCAACTTGGCCAGAGCCTCTACTAATAACGGAGAGCATGCAAGATCATAAACAACACATAGGTAATAACTTGATAATTAACATAACATGGTACTCTCTATCCATCGGATCCCGACAAACACCACATATAGCATTACGGATAGATGATCTTGATCATGTTAGGCAGCTCACAAGATCCAACAATGAAGCACAATGAGGAGAAGACAACCATCTAGCTACCGCTATGGACCCATAGTCCGAGGGGTGAACTACTCACTCATCACTCCGGAGGCGACCATGGCGGTGAAGAGTCCTCCGGGAGATGAATCCCCTCTCCGGCAGGGTGCCGGAGGAGATCTCCGGAATCCCCCGAGATGGGATTGGCGGCGGCGGCGTCTCGGTAAGGTTTTCCGTATCGTGGTTCTTCGTATCGGGGTTTCGCGACGGAGGCTATAAGTAGGCGGAAGGGCAGAGTCGGAGGGCCGACGAGGGGCCCACACCATAGGGCAGCGCGGGCCCCCTCCGGCCGCGCGGCCCTATGGTGGCGGCGCCTCGTCGCCCCACTTCGTATCCCTTTCGGTCTTCCGGAAGCTTCGTGGCAAAATAGGACCACGGGCGTTGATTTCGTCCAATTCCGAGAATATTTCGTTACTAGGATTTCTGAAACCAAAAACAGCAGAAAACAAAGAATCGGCTCTTCGGCATCTTGTTAATAGGTTAGTTCCGGAAAATGCACGAATATGACATAAAGTGTGCATAAAACATGTAGATATCATCAATAATGTGGCATGGAACATAAGAAATTATCGATACGTCGGAGACGTATCGGCATCCCCAAGCTTAGTTACGCTCGTCTCGAGCGAGGTAAAACGATAACAAAGATAATTTCCGAAGTGACATGCCATCATAACCTTGATCATACTATTTGTAAACATATGTAATGAATGCAGCGATCAAAACAATGGTAATGACATGAGTAAACAAGTGAATCATAAAGCAAAGACTTTTCATGAATAGTACTTCAAGACAAGCATCAATAAGTCTTGCATAAGAGTTAACTCATAAAGCAATAAATCAAAGTAAAGGTATTGAAGCAACACAAAGGAAGATTAAGTTTCAGCGGTTGCTTTCAACTTATAACATGTACTCCCTCCGTTCTTTTTTAATTGACTCAAATTTAGTACAAGTTTGTACTAAATTCGAGTCAATTAAAAAGGAACGGAGGGAGTATATCTCATGGATAATTGTCAACATAGAGTAATATAACAAGTGCAATATGAAAGTATGTAGGAATCAATGCACAGTTCACACAAGTGTTTGCTTCTTGAGATGGAGAGAAATAGGTGAACTGACTCAACATAAAAGTAAAAAGATTGGTCCTTCAAAGAGGAAAGCATCGATTGCTATATTTGTGCTAGAGCTTTTATTTTGAAAACATGAAACAATTTTGTCAACGGTAGTAATAAAGCATATGAGTTATGAAAATTATATCTTACAAGTTGCAAGCCTCATGCATAGTATACTAATAGTGCCCACAACTTGTCCTAATTAGCTTGGACTACCGGATCATCGCAATACACATGTTTTAACCAAGTGTCACAATGGGGTACCTCCATGCCGCCTGTACAAAGGTCTAAGGAGAAAGCTCGCATTTTGGATTTCTCGCTTTTGATTATTCTCAACTTAGACATCCATACCGGGACAACATGGACAACAGATAATGGACTCCTCTTTAATGCATAAGCATGTGACAAGAATTATTATTCTCATATGAGATTGAGGATATATGTCCAAAACTGAAACTTCCACCATGAATCATGGCTTTAGTTAGCGGCCCAATGCTCTTCTCTAACAATATGCATGCTCCAACCATTAAGGTGGTAGATCTCTCTTACTTCGAGACAAGACGGACATGCATAGCAACTCACATGATATTCAACAAAGAATAGTTGATGGCGTCCCCGAAACATGGTTATCGCACAACAAGCAACTTAATAAGAGATAAAGTGCATAAGTACATATTCAATACCACAATAGTTTTTAAGCTATTTGTCCCATGAGCTATATATTGCAAAGGTGAATGATGGAATTTTAAAGGTAGCACTCAAGCAATTTACTTTGGAATGGCGGAGAAATACCATGTAGTAGGTAGGTATGGTGGACACAAATGGCATAGTGGTTGGCTCAACGATTTTGGATGCATGAGAAGTATTCCCTCTCGATACAAGGCTTAGGCTAGCAAGGTTATTTGAAACAAACACAAGGATGAACGGTGCAGCAAAACTCACATAAAATACATATTGTAAACATTATAAGACTCTACACCGTCTTCCTTGTTGTTCAAAACTCAATACTAGATATTATCTAGACTCTAGAGAAACCAAATATGCAAACCAAATTAGCATGCTCTAAGTGTTTCTTCATTAATGGGTGCAAAGTATATGATGCAAGAGCTTAAACATGAGCACAACAATTGCCAAGTATCAAATTATTCAAGACATTTTAGAGTTACTACATGTAGTATTTTCCAATTCCAACCATATAACAATTTAACGAAGAAGAAACTTCGCCATGAATACTATGAGTAGAGCCTAAGGACATACTTGTCCATATGCTACAGACGGAGCGTGTCTCTCCCCCACAAAGTGAATGCTAGGATCCATTTTATTCAAACAAAACAAAAACAAAAACAAACCGACGCTCCAAGCAAAGTGCATAAGATGTGACGGAATAAAAATATAGTTTCAGGGGAGGAACCCGATAATGTTGTCGATGAAGAAGGGGATGCCTTGGGCATCCCCAAGCTTAGACGCTTGAGTCTTCTTAGAATATGCGGGGGTGAACCACCGGGGCATCCCCAAGCTTAGAGCTTTCACTCTCCTTGATCATATTGTATCATACTCCTCTCTTGATCCTTGAAAACTTCCTCCACACTAAACTCGAAACAACTCATTAGAGGGTTAGTGCACAATAAAAATTAACATGTTCAGAGGTGACACAATCATTGTTAACACTTCTGGACATTGCATAAAGCTACTGGACATTAATGGATCAAAGAAATTCATCCAACATAGCAAAAGAGGCAATGCGAAATAAAAGGCAGAATCTGTCAAAACAGAACAGATCCGTAAAGATGGATTTTATTAGGGTACCAGACTTGCTCAAATGAAAATTCCCAAATTGAATGAAATTTGCGTACATATCTGAGGATCACTCACGTAAATTGGCTTAATTTTCTGAGTTACCTACAGAGAATTAGACCCAGATTCGTGACAGCAAAGAAATCTGTTTCTGTGCAGTAATTCAAATCTAGTATTTACTTTACTATCAAAGACCTTACTTGGCACAACAAAACATAAAACTAAGATAAGAAGAGGTTGCTACAGTAGTAAACAACTTCCAAGACTCAAATATAAAAAAAATACTGTAGTAAAAACATGGGTTGTCTCCCATAAGCGCTTTTCTTTAACGCCTTTCAGCTAGGCGCAGAAAGTGTATATCAAGTATTATGAAAGGATGATGCATCGGTATTATAACCAGGGGTATTTGGAGTTTTCTCAACCATGCATTGTATATTATCTATGTAAGTTTCAGAGGCTCCCTTTTCATTAGTCTTAGGCTTGCTATTTTCATCAAACAAATTTTCAGGAACAAGCCAAGCATAATTATTTTCTAGAGCTTCATGTATTGCTAGGAGCTTACATGGTATTGGTGCTTTAATCTCCCCACCATCATTAGCATTATTAGTGTATTTTAGTCTATACATATCCATTTTTTCAAGTGTTCTTTTAAAGTCGGTATAAAAGCCAAGCCTCTTATGCTTAATAAAAACTTTTCTAGCTTCTATAGCTATATCTTCAAATTCTCGCACTAAGACTTTTAGAACAAAATCTCTCTTTTCTCCCCGCTCCATATCAGAAAGTGTAAGAAACATGTGTTGTATCATGGGGTTGAGACTAATAAATCTAGCTTCCATCATGCGTACCAAACAAATAGAAGCATCTTCATAAGTAGGGACAGCTTTTGCAAGTGGTATATCTTTAAGATCTTCATGCATACTAACATGGGTGAAAAATTCTTCTATATTATCTCTCCCAATTATAGACCCTTGTCCCACCGGTATGTCTTTTGTGGTGTACTTAGGAGGAAACATGATGAAATAAACTAAAATAAAGTAAATGCAAGTAACTAATTTTTTTGTGTTTTTAGTATAACGCAGCAAACAAAGTAGTAAATAAAATAAAGCAAGACAAAAACAAAGTAAAGAGATTGAGAAGTGGAGACTCCCCTTGCAGCGTGTCTTGATCTCCCCGGCAACGGCGCCAGAAAATATGCTTGATGGCGTGTAATTCACACGTTCGTTGGGAACCCCAAGAGGAAGGTATGATGCGCACAGCAGCAAGTTTTCCCTCGGAAAGAAACCAAGGTTTATCGAAACGAGGAGGAGCCAAGAAGCACGTTGAAGGTTGATGGCGGCGGGATGTAGTGCGGCGCAACACCGGAGATTCCGGCGCCAACGTGGAACCCGCACAACACAACCAAAGTACTTTGCCCCAACGAAACAGAGTGAGGTTGTCAATCTCACCGGCTTGCTGTAACAAAGGATTAACCGTATTGTGTGGAAGATGATTGTTTGCAGAGAAAACGAGTAAAGAACAAGTATTGCGACAGATTTGTATTTCGGTATAAAAGAATGGACCGGGGTCCACAGTTCACTAGAGGTGTCTCTCCCATAAGATAAAAGCATGTTGGGTGAACAAATTACAGTCGGGCAATTGACAAATAGAGAGGGCATAACAATGCACATACATATCATGATAAGTACAGTGAGATTTAATTGGGCATTACGACAAAGTACATAGACCGCCATCCAACTGCATCTATGCCTAAAAAGTCCACCATCGAGGTTATCATCCGAACCCCTCCAAGTATTAAGTTGCAAAGCAACGAGACAATTGCATTAAGTATGGTGCGTAATGTAATCAACAACTACATCCTTAGACATAGCATCAATGTTTTATCCCTAGTGGCAACAACACAACACAACCTTAGAACCTTCGTCACATCGTCCCAGGTATCAATGTAGGCATGAACCCACTATCGAGCATAAATACTCCCTCTTGGAGTTACTAGCATCAACTTGGCCGAGCCTCTACTAATAACAGAGAGCATGCAAGATCATAAACAACACATAGGTAATAACTTGATAATTAACATAACATGGTATTCTCTATCCATCGGATCCCGACAAACACAACATATAGCATTACGAGATAGATGATCTTGATCATGTTAGGCAGCTCACAAGATCCAACAATGAAGCACAATGAGGAGAAGACAACCATCTAGCTACTGCTATGGACCCATAGTCCAGGGGTGAACTACTCACTCATCACTCCGGGAGGCGACCATGGCGGTGAAGAGTCCTCCCGGGAGATGAATCCCCTCTCCGGCAGGGTGCCGGAGGAGATCTCCAGAATCCCCCGAGATGGGATTGGCGGCGGCGGCGTCTCAGTAAGGTTTTCCGTATCGTGGTTCTTCGTATCGGGGGTTTCGCGACGGAGGCTATAAGTAGGCGGAAGGGCAGAGTCGGAGGGCTGACGAGGGGCCCACACCATAGGGCGGCGCGGGCCCCCCTCTGGCCGCGCGGACCTATGGTGGCGGCGCCTCGTCGCCCCACATCGTATCCCTTTCGGTCTTCTGGAAGCTTCGTGGCAAAATAGGACCCTGGGCGTTGATTTCGTCCAATTCCGAGAATATTTCGTTACTAGGATTTCTGAAACCAAAAACAGCAGAAACAGACAATCGGCTCTTCGGCATCTTGTTAATAGGTTAGTTCCAGAAAATGCACGAATACGACATAAAGTGTGCATAAAACATGTAGATATCATCAATAATGTGGCATGGAACATAAGAAATTATCGATACGTCGGAGACGTATCAGTGGCGATGATCTCCTCCAATTCCCCGTCCCGGCGGAGTGCCAGAACGGAGACTTCTGGCTCCCGAGACGGAGTTTCGCGATGTGGCGGCGTTCTGGAGGGTTTCTGCCGACTTCGACTTCCTACCGTGTGTTTTTAGGTCGAAGGCAATAAGTAGTCCGAAAGAGGGCGTCGGGGGCCGGCCGAGGCCGCCACACACTAGGGCCGCGCGGGCCCCTCCTGGGCCGCGCCGGCCTAGTGTGTGGGGCCCTCGGGCCCCCACCGGCTCGCCCTTCGGCTCCGCCAATATTCCGGGAAAATAGGACCTTCCGCATAAATTCCGAGGATTTTCCGAAAGTTGGATTTCTGCACAAAAACGAGACACCGAACAGTTCTGCTGAAAACAGCGTTAGTCCGTGTTAGTTGCATCCAAAATACACAAATTAGAGGCAAAACAATAGCAAAAGTGTTCGGGAAAGTAGATACGTTTTGGACGTATCACCTGCATCAATAGAGCAGCTGAGGGCCTGCAAGCAGAAGTATGATGAGTCGATGAGGACGTATATCCAGCGATGGAGCATCATAAAAACTCGGCAAAAAAAGTATCCGATAAAAGAGAAATCGATGCATTTGTCGCAGGGTTCCGAAGAAGAGATTTAATCGAGGACTTGGGTAGATCCAATCCAAGGACAATAGCAGAACTCATGGAGATAGCGAATCACTGGGCAGATGGCGAAGACGCTGTCCAAAACAAACGACAGAGGTCACCCGAAGAGGATCGCAACAGAAACAACAATCAAAATAGGTGACGTTATCGCCACTTCTTAGATAATGATGGTCCCAGCCAAGTGGCGGCTGGCTTCCGAGGAAATAATGGGGGAAATCATAGAGATGATTATCAGAGAGGCAACGACCAGCGCAATGATCATAGAGACGCGCCGGGCTCCAGCAGACAAAATAATCGACCACGATTTCCAAGGCCATACAATATATCACCCGAAGATCTTCTGAACGGGCCGTGTCAGATGCATTTTTACCTCGACAATGAAGGGAAAAAGACAGTCAGACCATCTTCAGAAGGACTACCGAACTTTCCAAGCTTTGCATAGGTACGCAGAGAACGCCAACACACAAGCGGAAAACAGGGGGTATGTAGAGGGGCCAAGGAGTGAAATCCACCTGCCACCACCACCCTCAATTACCAATGAAAACCAACAGCACCTGCAGTTGGCGGCACCTCCAGTCAACAATGGCGACTACATTGACACAACGGGAGCAGTGTCGATGATTCAGAAAGGCAGACCCTCGAATAGGGCGCAGAAGTTAATTTCGCGGCAGGTATACATGGCAGAGAAGATGCCTCCACCAACCATCGAGTACCTTAATTGGTCGGCACAGGACATAGGATTCACTCAAGCGGATCACCCGTCTCAAGTTCCACGACCAGGACAATCAGCTATGATTTTACCAGCGGTGATTGCGGGATTCGAGGTCTCGCGCATATTCATCGATGGAGGAAGCAATCTGAACCTCATGTACGCGGATACGTTGAGGAAGATGAATATTTCTCTGGCAAACCTGACACCAACGGACATGCGTTTCCATGGCATTACACCTGAGAAGCCAAACTATCCTCCGGGAAAAATCAATCTCAACGTACAGTTTGGAACTCGAGAAAAATTTAGGAGGGAGAAGCTGTAGTTTGAAGTTATCGGTTTTCCATCATAGTACCATGCTCTCTTGGGACGACCCGCGTATGGTAAATTCATGGTTGTGCCGCATCATGCATACCTGTTATGGAGGATTCCTGGACCGAAGGGCCCAATCACAGTGAAAGGAAGCTTTACTCTGGCAGATAAACGCGACAAAGATTTCCATAAGCTCTCTGAAACCTTTGGCATGCAGGCTAAGTACGAAGCATCCAAGGTTACCACCAACTACGACGTGTTACCTGATGGAGGAAGATCCTTGCAGGAGCAAGCTTTTGACACCTCCAAGAACTCTAAGAAAGTGCAGATTCACCTAACAGATCCCAAGAAGACGACAGCCATTGCAACAAACATGGATAGCACATAGGAAAGCGTGCTCATCGAGTTCCTCCGTGAGCGCTGGGAAATTTCCGCATGGTGTCCACCTGACATGCCAGGAGTACCTAGGGAACTTGCCGAGCACCCTCCCAATCTAGATCCAAGAGCCAGACTAATTCGACAACTTTGCGGCGTTCTTCTGAGCCAAACCGCAAAGCTGTGCTATCTGAGATCCGTCGACTTAAAGAAGCAGGTTTCATCAAGGAGTTGCACACCGAGGCCACATGGGTTGCCAACCCATTGCTGGTCCTGAAGAAAAACACTGAGGTCCTTTGCATATGCGTCAACTTCACGTGTCTCAATAAATATTATCCAAAGGATCACTTTCCCCTCCCGAGGATCGATCAAATTATCGATTCCACAGCGGGTTGCGAACGTCTTTCCTTCCTGGATGCGTATTCTGGTTACAATCAGATTCACTTAAAAGAAGAAGATGAAGTCAAAACAGCTTTCATAACCCCTTATGGTGTGTTCTGCTACCGGACAATTCCCTTCGGGTTGAAAAACGCGGGAGCCACATATCAAAGGATGATGCAGAAATGTCTCGCCACGCAGATTGGCAAGAACGTTCAAGTATACAATGACGACATCGTCATCACAACAAAGACAGGGTCCTCTCTCATCGATGACCTGCGAGAAACCTTCGACAACCAAGACAAGTTTCGCCCCAAGTTGAACCCGACGAAATGTTCCTTTGGAGTTCCTGTGGGAGAACTCCTCGGATACTTGGTATCAGCCAGATGAATCGAGGCCAACCCAGAAAAAATACAAGCCATCGTAACGATGAGGAAACCAACTAAGCTCAAGGAAATACAGCAGTTGACCGGGTGAGTCGCAACATTAAGCAGATTCGTCGCAAGGTTGGGGGAAAAAGCGTTGCCTTTCTACGCGCTCATCAAGCAAGGAGAAAAGTTCGAGTGGAACGAAAAAGCGGACAAAGCCTTTGAACATATCAAACGCACAATTTCGACACCACCAATATTGGTGGCTCCGAAGGATAAAGAACCTCTCCTGTTATACATTGCGGCCGCACCTCAGGTGGTCAACACAGTCCTCGTGGTAGAGCGAGAAGAAGAAGAAAATATTCACGGTGTGCAGCGGCCAATATATTTCCTTAGTGAAATCTTATCACCATCCAAACAGCGCTACCCGTAGTATCAGAAGCTGGCTTATAGAGTTTTCATGTCAGCAAGAAAGCTAAGGCAATATTTTTCGGCACACCCGATAATAGTGGTCAACGAGGCCCCTGTCTCAAATATAATGAACAATCCAGAAGCTACGGGACATGTCTCCCTTTGGGGAATCGAGCTTTCCCCTCGGGACATCACATATGAAAAAAAGAAAGGTGATCAAGTTGCAAATTCTGCCTGACTTCGTCGCAGAGTGGATGGAATTGCAAAACACGGGACCTCCAGATTTATCGCGTACCTAGCACATGAATTTCGACGGGTCCAAGAGGCTGGAAGGAGCAGGAGCAGGCGTAATACTTGTCTCACCCCAAGGGGACAAAATGAAGTACAAACTGCGGATGACCTTTCCCAATGCATCAAATAATGAAGCAGAATATGAAGCTCTGATTCACGGGATGAATATGGCAAAGGCGTGCGGTGCTACCCGCCTAAAAATATTGGGCGGCTCCCAGTTGGTGGCTCAAGAGGTGATGAATGATGACCCACAAGTA
>NC_061510.1:89165161-89178228 GCF_022539505.1 Lolium rigidum
CCAAGACACAAATATAAAAAAAAATACTGGAGTAAAAACATGGGTTGTCTCCCATAAGCGCTTTTCTTTAACGCCTTTCAGCTAGGCGCAGAAAGTGTATCTCAAGTAACATCGAAGGGTGGTGCACCTACAGTGGGGTTTGGAGTTTTCTCAACCATGCATAGTATATTAGATACATAAGTTTCAGCGTCTCCCTTTTCATTAGTCTTGGGCTTGCTACTCTCATCAAACAAATTTTCAGGAACAAGCCAAGCATAGTTATGTTCTAGTGCATCATTCATAGCTAGGAGTTTACATGGTATTGGTGCTTTAATCTCCCCACCAGCATTAGCATTATTAGTGTACCTTATCCTATCCATATCCATTTTTTCAAGAAGGCTAACAAAATTAGTATGAGAACCAAGCATATTAAATTTAGCAAAGACCTTTCTAGCCTCTCTTGCTAGACCACCAAATTCTCTAAGAAGGGTTTCTAAAACAAAATCTTTCTTTTCCCCCTCTTCCAAATCACCAAGTGTAAGAAACATGTGTTGGATTATAGGGTTGAGATTAACAAATTTAGTTTCCAACAAGCGAACTAAAGCAGCAGCAGCAATTTCATAGGTAGGAGCAAGTTCTACTAAGTGTCTATCTTCAAAATCTTCAACGGTACTAACATGGGTGAAAAATTCTTCTATATTGTTCCTCCCAATTATAGACCCTTGTCCTACCGGTATGTTTTTTGTGGTAAAATTAAAAGGAAACATGATGAATCAAGTAAAGTAAATGCAAGTAACTAATTTTTTTGTGTTTTTAATATAGCAAACAAGATAGCAAATAAAGTAAAACTAGCAACTAATTTTTTTGTATTTTGATATAAGTGCAGCAAACAAAGTAGTAAATAAAATAAAGCAAGACAAAAACAAAGTAAAGAGATTGAGAAGTGGAGACTCCCCTTGCAGCGTGTCTTGATCTCCCCGGCAACGGCGCCGAGAAATTTGTTCGCTGGCGCGAGTTGACGTGGGAGTTAGAAATCTTTGTGGAGTAACTTTTCTTCAGATCCCCAGCAACGGCGCCAGAAATTTGCTTGATGCGTGTAGTTGACACGTCCGTTGGGAACCCCAAGAGGAAGGTGTGATGCGCACAGCGGCAAGTTTCCCTCAGTAAGAAACCAAGGTTTAATCGAACCAGTAGGAGTCAAGAAGCACGTTGAAGGTTGATGGCGGCGGGATGTAGTGCGGCGCAACACCGGAGATTCCGGCGCCAACGTGGAACCTGCACAACACAACCAAAGTACTTTCCCAACGAAACGAGTGAGGTTGTCAATCTCACCGACTTCTTGTAACAAAGGATTAACCGTATTGTGTGGAAGATGATTGTTTGCAGAGAAAATAGTAAAAACAAGTATTGCAGCAGATTTGTATTTCAGTATTAAAGAATGGACCGGGGTCCACGGTTCACTAGAGGTGTCTCTCCCATAAGATAAAAGCATGTTGGGTGAACAAATTACAGTCGGGCAATTGACAAATAGAGAGAGCATAACAATGCACATACATGACATGATAAGTATAGTGAGATTTAATTGGGCATTACGACAAAGTACATAGACCGCCATCCAAGCTGCATCTATGCCTAAAAAGTCCACCTTCGAGGTTATCGTCCGAACCCCTCCGGTATTAAGTTGCAAAGCAACGAGACAATTGCATTAAGTATGGTGCGTAATGTAATCAACAACTACATCCTCGGACATAGCGCCAATGTTTTATCCCTAGTGGCAACGAGCACAACACAACCTTAGAACTTTACGTCACTGCATCCCAGGTGTCAATGCGGGCATGAACCCACTATCGAGCATAAGTACTCCCTCTTGGAGTTAAAAGTAAAAACTTGGCCAGAGCCTCTACTAGAAACGGAGAGCATGCAAGATCATAAACAACACATGTGTAATAACTTGATAATTAACATGACATGGTATTCTCTATCCATCGGATCCCGACAAACACAACATATAGAATTACGAGATAGATGATCTTGATCATGTTAGGCAGCTCACAAGATCCAACAATGAAGCACAATGAGGAGAAGACAACCATCTAGCTACTGCTATGGACCCATAGTCCAGGGGTGAACTACTCACTCATCACTCCGGAGGCGACCATGGCGGTGTAGAGTCCTCCGGAGATGAATCCCCTCTCCGGCGAGGTGCGGAGGAGATCTCGAGGATCCCCGAGATGGGATCGGCGGCGGCGGCGTCTCGGTGGGTTTTCCGTATCGTGGTTTTTCGCATCGGGGGTTTCGCGACGGAGGCTTTAAGTAGGCGGAAGGGCGAGTCGGGGCCGGAGCGAGGGGCCCACACCACAGGTCGGCGCGGCCAAGACCTGGGCCGCGCCGCCCTATGGTTTGGCCACCTCGTGGCCCCACTTCGTGTGTTCTTCGGTCTTCGGAAGCTCCGTGGAAAAATAGGCACACGGGTCTTCGTTTCGTCCAATTCGAGAATATTTCGTTACTAGGATTTCTGAAACCAAAAACAGCGAGAAAACGGAAGCGGCACTTCGGCATCTTGTTAATAGGTTAGTTCCAGAAAATGCACGAATATGACATAAAGTGTGCATAAAACATGTAGGTATCATCAATAATATGGCATAGAACATAAGAAATTATCGATACGTCGGAGACGTATCAGCTCTCCAGTAGATCATGTTTAAGCTCTTGCATCATGTAGTTTAAACCTATTAGTGGAGAACTACCGTAGAGCTTGTTGAAATTTGGTTTGCATGATTGGTCTCTCTAAGGTCTAGATATTTTCTGGTAAAAGTGTTTGAGCAACAAGGAAGACGAGTGTAGAGTCTTATAATGCTTGCAATATGTTCTTATGTAAGTTTCTTTGTACCGGTTTATACTTGTGTTTGCTTCAAACAACCTTGCTAGCCAAAGCCTTGTGTCGAGAGGGAATGCTTCTCGTGCATCCAAAACCTTGAGCCAAAACCTATGCCATTTGTGTCTACCATAACTACCTACTATGTGGTATTTTTACTGCCATTCCAAGTAAATACTTCATGTGCTACCTTTAAACAATTCAAAACTTTATTACTTCTTATTTGTGTCAATGTTTTATAGCTCATGAGGAAGTATGTGGTGTTTTATCTTTCAATCTTGTTGGGCAGACTTTCACCAATGGACTAGTGGCATATACATCCGCTTATCCAATAATTTTGCAAAAGAGTCGGCAACGGGGTGCTCGACCCCAATTAATTAACTTTCATTAATAATTTTCTTCACATGTTTTGCCCTGATTTATCAGTAAGCAACTTAATTTTGCAATAGACACTCCTCCATGGTATGTGAAATGTTGGAAGGCACCCGAGGATTCGGTTAACCATAGTTTGTGAAAGCAAAAGGTTGGGAGGAGTGTCATCTATAAATAAAACTAAAATACACGTGTAAACAAAAGAGAAGAGGGATGATCTACCTTGCTGGTAGAGATAACGTCCTTCATGGGAGCCGCTCTTTGAAAGTCTGTTTGACAAGGGAGTTAGAGTGCCCACTACCATTCGTTGACAACAACAAACACCTCTCAAAACTTTATTTTTATGCTCTCTATATGATTTCAAAACTTAAAAAGCTCTAGCACATGATTTAATCCCTGCTTCCCTCTGCGAAGGGCCTTTCTTTTACTTTATGTTGAGTCAGTTTACCTACTTATTTCTATATTAGAAGCAAACACTTGTGTCAACTGTGTGCACTGATTCTTACATGCTTACTTATTGCACTTATTATATTACTTTGTGTTGACAATTATCCATGAGATATGCATGTTGAAAGTTGAAAGCAATTGCTGAAACTTAAACCTTTCTTTGTGTTTCTTCAAAACCTCTTATTAAGAATCTATTGCTTTATGAGTTAACTCTTATGCAAAACTTTTTGATGCTTGTCTTGAAAATATTATTCATGAAAAGTTTTTGCTATATGATTCAGTTGTTTAGTCATTATCTTTTTGTTAGCAAACTATATACCATTGCTTTGAGTCACTTCATTCATCTCATATGCTTTACTAAAGTATTGATCAAGATTATGTTGGTAGCATGTCACTTCAGAAATTATTCTTTTTATCCTTTACCTACTCGAGGGCGAGTAGGAACTAAGCTTGGGGATGCTTGATACGTCTCCAACGTATCTATAATTTCTTATGTTCCATGCTAGTTTTATGACAATACCAACATGTTTTATATGCACTTTATATCATATTATGGCATTTATTTGACTAACTTATTAACAAGATGCCACAGTGCAAGTTTCTGTTTATTATGTCTGTTTATTGCAGAAAAGGCCCAAAAACCAAAGTGCTCGGAAAAATCCAGAAAAATTACAGATATTCTATTTCGCCAGAAGACCCACGGAGCCAGAAGGGCCAGGCCAGAGGAGGCCCACGGCCTCCTCCCCATCCACTAGCGCGGCCAGGAGGGGGGCGGCGCCGCCCTATGGGGTGGGCCCCTCGGGACTCCACCGACGCTGCCCCTTCGCCTATATATTGCCCCAGACGCGAAAACCCTAAAGAATCCAATCAATTTCCACGAAGAGTTCCGCAGCGCCGCCGCCATCGACGACAAGTTTCGGGGGACAGAATCTCTGTTCCGGCACGCCGCCGGGATGGGGAATTGCCCCCGGAGTCATCTCCACCGACACCACCGCCATCTTCATCGCTGCTGCTGACTCCCATGATGAGGAGGGAGTAGTTCTCCCCCGAGGCTGAGGACTCTACCGGTAGCTATGTGGTTCATCTCTCTCTCCCATGGTGTGATCTTTATGTGATCATGAGCTTTGTAATCTAGTTGAATATGTAGATGTTACTCTTGTATATTATGCACTCTAGAGGTTACTTTAATATGAACTCCGAAGTCACTCTCCACGGTGTGATGGTGACAGTGTGCGCATCGTGTGTGATTCCTTTATGACGTTGTGGAGCTTGTTTACTTCGGCTTGAGGTGTGCTTTTGCAGCCCTACATAATGAATGGTGTTTGTTATCCAACAAGAGAGTGTTTGAGAGTAGCATTTATTTATTCAATTATGTGATCATTGTTGAGAGTGTCCACTAGTGAAAGTATGATCCCTAGGCCTTGTTTCTAAGCATTGAAACACCGTTTCCAACAAGTTACGCTACATGTTCGCTTGCTGCCATTTTTATTTCAGATTGCAATTACTACTTATAATCATCCATATTACTTGTATTTCACTATCTCTTTGCCGAACTAGTGCACCTATACATACGACAAGTGTATTAGGTGTGTTGGGGACACAAGAGACTTCTTGTATCTTAATTGCAGGGTTGCTTGAGAGGGATATCTTTGACCTCTACCTCCCTGAGTTCGATTAACCTTGGGTGATTCACTTAAGGGAAACTTGCTGTTGTTCTACAAACCTCTGCTCTTGGAGGCCCAACACTGTCTACAAGAATAGAAGCACACGTAGACATCAAGGCGCTCGGGGGCTGGGCACGGGAGTTGGCGCATCCGATTTATGTTGAGGGGGAGGCGCCGTCGCAGCATGGTGTTCTTCGGAGAGAACTAGCGAGTTGGAGGTACTCGTAGGAGCTGTCCCATGCGCGGTGGGTTCTTCCTCTTCCTAGTCAGCTTTGTCAATATAACAGCAAGATAAAACATGAGTTTGGAAGGACAAAAGAATAGACAAAAATAGAAAATATCGACTTACGAGCTAACATCACCAGCATTGGCGAAAGGGTCGAAGGCATCTTCCTTCCCCGAAGAAGATTCCTCGACAGCTGCTCCGGCAAGTTTAGACGCGCCGGAATCTTCGACATCGTCTCTCTTCCTCTTGCGCTCATCTCGAGAAGTGGCAAGAGGAGGAGAGATGGAATGACCAGACTCAGAATGTTGGTCTGACCTTGTTTCTTTTTCGGAGAAACCCGCGGATTTCTGGGATTCCGCGGCTTCACTCTGAGGAAGAGATTCCTGTGAATCGTCGGTAACAATGAATCGACCATCCACCTCTCCACCTTCAGGTAGGGGGAAGCGAAGATAGAATTTGGTGACCCTACAGAGCGCAAAACAAGGAAAAGACAAAGAAAGTGAGCACACAAGGAAAACAAAATAGCAGTCGACAAAATAGTTACACAACTCGAAGAAAAGTTACTTACTTCGGGAAGATCGTGGCTACCACTGAAGAGCACCACGCGACAGGAAGAAGGAACTTCGTTGTTCTTGCTCAACAAAGTAAAACGGCGGACAAGTTTCTCCAAGTCCTTCAGAGGAAGCTCGACGGAGACTCTGTCAGAATCTTCAGGACCCGAATACATCAACATGGGATTTTTTCGGGCCTGAAGAGGTTGAATACGGATTCGCAGAAAATATGCAATAATCTGCACACCCTATAATTCTGCCCCATCGGTGTTTTGGAGCTCATGGATGCGGGCGACCAGGGCTTCTGTAGCCTCTTTTTCTTCGACTGTTACTTCCGCGTCCCAAGATCTGCGCCTCAGAATTTCATCGTCGGCGTCAAAGGGCACAATGCCGTATTCTTGGGCGTCAGAAGACTCATCCATTATATAGAGCCACTTTCTGCGCCAGCCTTGGACGGAGTCAGCGAATTTGACATCGAAATAATCGACATCCGGGCGAACACAGATAACAACGCCACCTACATTGTAGGTGACGCTTTTCGAGTTGTTGCGCCGGAGATAGAAAATGTGTTTCAAAAGGCCCCAGTGAGGGTGGATGCCTAGGAAACACTCGCAGAGAATGATAAAGATAGAAATATGAAGAATGGAGTTGGGGGTCAGCTGGTGCAGCTGAATCCCATAGAGGAAAAGCAAATCGCGAAGAAATTCATGGAGGGGGACAGAAAGGCCACGGATGAGGAAATCAAGGAATGTTACCCGGAAGTTGATAGGAGGATGCAGAGTGCTCTCATCGCCAGGAAAGCGCACGGCTTCTCTGTCGAACAGGCCCAACTTCTTCAGCATCTTGTGGTCCTAGGCAGTCAACTTCGAGCACTCCCACCCAGAGATCTTGGCCTGCTCCATGGGTTCACCGGCGTCAGGGGCACGAGATATGCAGCGCTTGGTGCGAGGCATGCAGCAGGTCGCGAAAGGAAGCAGTAGCAGCAAAAAGATCAAGTGCGCGAGGAGCTCAAAGGGACGACAATTGCGGAAAGAGAGACAAGGAGCAGATGTGCGGCGCAGCAAAGGGGACGAATGAGGAAGACACGGTAAATTTATAGAGGGAAGCTGATCCACCAAGCCGTTGGATGAAAAGCGCAAGCGTTGCAAGCCCTACACGTGTCTAAAGGGTAAAAAGGTCTTATCATTGGAAAGTTACTGGACGGAAGTTACTCCACGCGTGCCTGAAGTTACGGAGGACGTGTGTCGCCCACTTGCGCGACGTGTCGATGGCGCAGAACTTTGGACCCACAACACAGTGAGTTGACAGGAGTTGTGGCTTTCCAAGACGAGTACCGTGGCTATCGTCAGCAGCGACGGTCATTCGAGAAATCTTCGAGTATTTTCATTAAAAGATACCGATAATAAATCTTTGAGTCCTCCAAGAGAGAAACTTCGGGAGCCTATGATCAAATGCAAGCATCTGTCCATATGGTCGGGGGCTACTCTTATCAGAAGCATTATATATACTTCTGATAAGAGAATAAGGTGAGAAGGAAAAATATAGAGTTGATCAAAATAGCAAAAGTTGAGCCTACAACCAAGTGCAAACACTTGGCTGTAGCCTCGGGGGCTAATCCCATCGGGAGTGCTGGTCGCGCACCCGATGAAATAAAGAAAGAGGGAGCAACAAGTTTGAGTAAAAAAAATAGAGTGAGTGGATAATAGAAGTTGAGCCTACAACCAAGTGTAAACACTCGGCTGTAGCCTCGGGGGCTACTCCCATCGGGAGCGCTGGTCGCGCACCCGATGAAATATGAGAAAGTAGAAGGGATTTCTATTTTCGTGCCCTCGGTTTCTTAGTTGTGCTCAGTTTTCCCCAGCCCCTTAGTTTTTCCTCAGTTTTCCCCAAGCCTTTGTCTGAAACCCGCAGAAAGAGCTCAGACGGAAGGAATCCGTTTATTTGAACGTTCCGTGCTGACGTGTGGGGCCGCGTCGTGTGGGGTTGGTAGGAAGGGACCGCGTGGGACAGCACGAGACCGTGTTTGGTTGTACGTGAGAGCTGGGTTTTGTCTCTCTCGGCCCAAATTGGCATTTTTAACAGCACCTTTTCCCCTCTTTCTCTCTCTGTCTTTTTCACCATATTAGTATCAAATCTAGAGAAGCTTCTATTTCTGTCTTTCTTCAATTATTTATGCCTTTTGGCCCTCGTTTTTTGCCCAATATGGCAGCAAATATAGTAGCAAATCTAGAAGCTATTATATGATAAATTCACAGCAGCATAATCAGAAAAGTAAGTATAATACATAGGTAAACTGCATACAGCAGCCAAAAGCAGCCAATAAAATTGTTAATGTTCACGACAAACTAAGCTCGAAAAAAATACAAGACGCACGCAATGTATGACTAACAAGAAGATTAGGATACCCCAGGATGAATGAATTTGTTATTCATTCCTCATATATTTCTGCGTCGCTCCATTCGTGCATTATCCCAATGAAATATTCATTGAACTCCCGCCGTTTGCAGTGTGCGGCCAATACATCCTCCAAAAGGTATGGCCTGTGTTCATTTCTCAGACCGTAGATTCCTAATCTATGCATATATTGTGGCGACTCATCCCAGGAATTTGTATCATGAAAGTACTCTCTGGTATAACCCAAATCCGCGTAGTAGATGCAGCCAGGTCGAAGTGTGGGGTGCACTCTGGTGTCGACGGAGATACACCGGATATAATGCACGAAGAAGGCATGAATGCCAATGTTACTGGCTGGATGGAGAGAGCAGCTCTGAGTGTCCACACGGTACACCACAGGCGTGTTGTGCATCAACACAAGCAGCAGATCACCATCCGACTTCACAAGGTAGAACTTGTCACTTCCAAGTTCTGGAAATGAAATTAGTGTCTCCATCTTGACAGTGCTCGCGCGCTGCTGCAACTGTACATTGGTGCACACTATTCTTCCGGACTCAAAATTGTCCACAGCTATTGCATACAGTTCATCATTGAACGGGGTAATGCAACGCATACTATGGTTCTTGATCGAAAATCTTCCTTCTCCCCAATCTTCAGATATATCCTTAGTTGGAGTGCTCTCATCGACCCAACCAAGTTCCTCCGGGTAATGTCCGCAAGCGAAGACCATAGTCGGGGAGTTGATTACAGCGACTGAATCCAGAAAAATAGATGGCATCTGCGCCTCAAACATAGTGTTCGATGTCTTTGTAAGTGGGTTCAGAAGCCGTATCTTGTGCGGCGGGTTCTTCTAGGCAAGCACGATGACGCCACGGAAAAAGCCGACGAAGTAGTATCTAAAATATATTGATGAAGATAACATTCAGCACTAAGATTGAAAATAAGAATAGATTAACCCTATAGATATGGAGGAATTTGAACCTTGCACGAACTGCAGATAGATCTATGGTGACGAAGCGGGATGTGCCGAGATGGAGGAAGGTGAACTCAGCGGCGCGTGGAAGGGCGTGGTCTAGCATGATCCATTCGTGCAGGTGCACGTCGGGATCAGGTAAACCTGAGCGCCAATTTCTACAGACTTACCTCATAGCAGAGTAGGTGTCCACGTACTCCTCATTCGCCAATAAGCATTCGCCGATCTTGTGAAGTGGTCCGTCAGCCGTGAGAGAGACCCTGTTCACGGAGGCGCCGCGCTTGTATGCGCCGCCCTCGGAGGCGACGGGCTCGGCGGCGACAGGCTCGGAGGCGACGGGCTGGGAGGCGACGGGCTCGGAAGCGATGGGCCGATGGCCGCCGGCGCATTTTTTGGAGAAGTTGATGGGACGTGAGAGGGGTGATTTCGTGCGTGAGTGAGAATGAGACGTACTGTGTGCGGAGGGAGAGAGGGGCTTACGCGTCCTAAATGCGACCCGCGCCCTACACGTCCACTATTGCACGTCTGCACCGCGACACGCGTCAACAATGGCACGTCTTCCACTTCTGCACCGCAACACGCGTCCTCGAGTCTAACCCTGGAAATTTAGATATACTCAGGTATACCCTCGAGTCATATACTAGCATTTTTGTGTGCTCGGTTTTCGCCTTGAGTGCTAATGCGGCTAGTGCAATATACTCAGTTTTACCCTCAAGTGGCTGGTCAACGAGAGTCAACAAATGGGATTAACTAGTTAAATGAGTTATTTAATGTGCAAAAAATTCCGAAAAAGAGTGGCACTTACTCATGGAGTCTTTAGCACAAATTGCCACTTCTCAAATCATAGATAAATCATAGATAAATCAAGTTTTACCACAAATTGCCACTTCTCAAATCACCTAGTAGCTATGAAGGTGCATGGTTTTCCACAATAAGCCCTACCCAAAACAGCTTTCCCCAAAACATACTTTGTCTGAATGAGGCCATAATTTTCACACTCATGTATATTTGTATTGCAAATAGTTTGAGGTAGGCCAAGATGGGTTTCATTGTACGAAACACGCATTTTCCATTTTTTAAATCTCATATTTGAATCCCTTAGTCTGTTTACTACTCACTTGCCCTTGGTTTCTTGATACTACTCAGTTTTGCCCTCTCCCTTCACAAATTCTCACAGACGCTCAACATTTCCCTGATTGGTCTAGCCAATGTCACGCGGATCGTGCCCGCCGACCGTTGATCGTAGGATTTAACGGGCAGGATAACCCCTATCTCTCTCTCTGGTCGGGGCCACCACCCTCTCTCTCTGTCGGCGGTTAGCTTCCACCCTCTATGTATGCTTAAGGGCGGTTACCCGATACGCTAAAGTTTGGTTTTCTGCATTATTTTTCACGAGCTAAATTATAAACTCTTTTAGGCATTATTTTTCACGCGAAAAATGATACACCATCACCAATTTGTTGTAGCCATTACTTTTCACGCAAAAAATGATACACCATCACCAATTTGTTGTAGCCATTACTTTTCACGCAAAAAATGATACACCATCACCAATTTGTTGTAGCCATTACTTTTCACGTAAAAAAATGATACACCATCACCAATTTGTTTAGACATTACTTTTCACGCAAAAAAATGATACACCATCACCAATTTGTTTAGCCATTAATTTTCACGCAAAAAAATGATACACCATCACCAATTTGTTGTAGCCATTAGTTTTCACGCAAAAAATGATACACCATCACCAATTTGTTTAGCCATTACTTTTCACGCAAAACAATGATACACCATCACCCATTTCTTGTAGCCATTATTTTTCACGCAAAAAATGATAAACCATCACCCATTTCTTGTAGCCATTAGTTTCCACGCAAAAAATGATAAACCATCACCGATTTGTTGTAGCCATTACTTTTCACGCAAAAATGATGAACAATCACCAATTTCTTGTAGCCATTACGGTAAAATGATAAACTATCACGAATTACCATTTCTTTTAGACATTACTTTTCACGGTAAAATGATAAACTAAATCACGAAGTTCCATTTCCGTCAAAATAGTCCGCATTACTTTTTTGTTGAGATATATACCCCCACAACGGTCATCTCCTCCTTAAATTATTGTGTAAACCCCCACAACGGTCACCTCCTCCTTAATTTATTTCGTAAACCCCTACAACGGTCATCTCTCCCTTATAAACACCCACAACGGCCATCCCTTGTGTCAATAGGTTCTGCCTCTCTCTTCTTCGTTCACATACACTTGATCATCCATTGCCATGGCTTCCACGTCTCGGACGCGGACCGGAAGGGGAAGGGGAAGGGGCGGCCGGGGTGGTGGATCATCATCATTGCCACCACCACCGTAGTCAACACTGCCATTGATCATAGAGGAGTTCTTCATCGTCATCTACGAAGACACTTTGGTCAAGAAGGTACGTACACGTTCCCACATATATGATGCATGTGATTAATTATGGGCATGTTCTAAAAAAACCTTTAATTTCAAACGATCGGCTCTCGATCTCTTTGCAGACACTCCCAAAAAAGTTTGCGGAGACTATCTTGACGGCCAGGAGCCAGCTAAGGTGTAACTGCGAGCAGCTGACTGCGGTCCTCGTCTCTGGACCGTGGAGGTCCTATTTGACGGACAAGGCCGGATGTATCTCGACAAGGGCTGGGAGAATTTCGCCATCGCGCACGGTGTGGATTTCGGCTGCTACGTACACTTCAAATATGAAGGCGATGATGTGCTCACAGTGAAGGTGTTCGACGGAACAATGTGCAGGAAGTACTACTACTCAGATGACGAAGATACTGACGATGAAAGTGACGACGACGTGAAGCTATGCATCCATCCCCTTTAGATAAGGGGATTATGACCAAGAATATATATGTAGCTTCATATGCATCGATTTAGAGATCTACTAGCTATTTTCTATATATTTAGAGATCTAGCTATTTTCTATATATTATGCATAATGTTTAGCATAAGAGTCACTTTAGATTAAGCTACGAAAATAGTCACCTGCCATGGGTCGAGGCGGCCCCACAGAGCGGCTCTATATTATATTCTCTAAATAAATAGACAACCCCAGCAGTCATTGGCTGCGGAGGCCCCACAGAGCGGCAATATACGATTTTCTATAAATAAATAGACGACCCCACTGGTCATTGGCTGCGGCAGCCCCACAGAGCGGCAAATATATGTCTTTTCCTGAAAAATAGACGACCCCACTGGTCATTGGCTGCGGCAGCCCCTCAGAGCGGCAATATATGACTTTTCCTGAAAAATAGATGACCCCACTGGTCAATGGCTGCGGCATCCCTATAGAGGGGCCCCATTTGTCAGCACGAGACGGGTCAGAGAGGAAGTGCCTGATGACCCACAAGTATAGGGGATCGCAACAGTCTTCGAGGGAAGTAAAACCCAATTTATTGATTCGACACAAGGGAAGACAAAGAATACTTGAAAGCCTTAACAGCGGAGTTGTCAATTCAGCTGCACCTGGAAACAGACTTGCTCGCAAGAGTTTATCAGTAGTAACAGTTTTATAGCGAGTAGCAGTAGTGAAATAACGGC
>NC_061510.1:89178328-89247627 GCF_022539505.1 Lolium rigidum
GTAAACCGGTGAAGGTGACGGACATAGTTCTTCTGAATAAAGCAACCTTTTGAAGAAATGATTATGAAAACCTGCATTGGTATTAGACTTTCTGGTCTAATGCCGTAGCTAGTGCATTAAACACCTGTTTCCTATAATGAACTTGTTGAGTACGCTCGTACTCATCCCACTCTTAAATCCCCTGCTTAGATATGGAGGCATCGAAGGAGGATCTGCAGTGCAACTCTAAGGCCGAGAAGTCAACAACTACTTCAAGAGACGAGGACCCTATCGGAAGGAGTCGGATACCACATACATCAAGGAGAAAACCTAGTTTAGACATAGAAGGAAATAGTTTCCTAAACCTAGCTCCTATTTAGCTAGAATCTTTTCATAGCCTCTCGTAGCTAGTTAAATACTCTTCAAATAGAGCTCGTGTTAGGATTAGACTACGAGTCGATCTTCTGGAGTTTACTTGCAGTTTTACCTCATTGTAAAGTAGGAGGCTATGATGATCTTATGTAACAGAGTTTGTATGTAATTCTATAGACATGCCTTGGACCCGCATATGTTTCTGTTGTACTTCTCTGAGCGATATAATACTAGTGGAACGGTGTTTCATTGGTGTTATATCAGACTTGCATACTACACCATGCAGTGGTATGCCGGGTCACCACAGTTGGTATCAGAGCAAATGCTTTGACCTAGGATTAAAACCCTTTAAAGGAGACCTATAGGTTTTGGTAGTGTTTATAGGAAGTTGTCTTAGCTAAACCAAATACTTCTTATGACTTGAGATGGATATTCACTTGCGAATAATCCCGACACACTCGAGATCAAACTTTCCTACCTATCTTTCCTAAGTGAAGTTAGTTAACTAATCCCAAACATATAGTACACCATGAAGTCCTCAAACAATAGATGAGTAGACCCCAGTTGGTATACAATACATGGTAGTCCAAAGAGAGGTGATGGCGTGTATTTCACACGTTCGTTGGGCAACCCCAAGAGGAAGGTATGATGCGCACAGCAGCAAGTTTTCCCTCAGAAAGAAACCAAGGTTTATCGAACCAGGAGGAGCCAAGAAGCACATTGAAGGTTGATGGCGGCGAGATGTAGTGCGGCGCAACACCAGGGATTCCGGCGCCAACGTGGAACCTGCACAACACAACCAAAGTACTTTGCCCCAATGAAACAAAGTGAGGTTGTCAATCTCACCGGCTTGCTGTAACAAAGGATTAACCGTATTGTGTGGAAGATGATTGTTTGCAGAGAAAACAAGTAGAAACAAGTATTGCGAGAGATTGTATTTCAAGTAAAGAGAATTGGACCGGGGTCCACAGCTCACTAGAGGTGTCTCTCCCATAAGACGAACAAGCATGTTGGGTGAACAAATTACAGTTGGGCAATTGACAAATAAAGAGAGCATGACAATGCACATACATATCATGATGAGTATAGTGAGATTTAATTGGGCATTACGACAAAGTACATAGACCGCCATCCAACCGCATCTATGCCTAAAAGTCCACCTTCGAGGTTATCATCCGAACCCCTCCGTATTAAGTTGCAAACAACGTACAATTGCATTAAGTATGGTGCGTAATGTAATCAACAACTACATCCTTAGACATAGCATCAATGTTTTATCCCTAGTGGCAACAAGCACAACACAACCTTAGAACTTTCTATCACTGTCCCAGTGTCAATGCAGCATGAACCCACTATCGAGCATAAGTACTCCCTCTTGGAGTTACAAGCATCTACTTGGCCGGAGCATCTACTAGTAACGGAGAGCATGCAAGATCATAAACAACACATAAGCATAACTTTGATAATCAACATAACAAGTATTCTCTATTCATCGGATCCCAACAAACGCAACATATAGAATTACATATAGATGATCTTGATCATGATAGGCAGCTCACAAGATCCGACAATGATAGCACAATGGGGAGAAGACAACCATCTAGCTACTGCTATGGACCCATAGTCCAGGGGTAGACTACTCACACATCACACCGGAGGCGACCATGGCGGCGTAGAGTCCTCCGGGGATGATTCCCCTCTCCGGCAGGTGCCGGAGGCGATCTCCTGGATCCCCCGAGATGGGATCGGCGGCGACGGCGTCTCGGAAGGTTTTCCGTATCGTGGCTCTCGTGCCGGGGGTTTCGTCACGGAGGCTTTAAGTAGGCGGAAGGGCAAGTCAAGAGGCGGCACGGGGGCCCACACCATAGGCCGGCGCGGCCAGGGGTGGGGCCGCGCCGCCCTAGGGTTTGGCCACCCCGTGGCCCCTCTTCGTCTCGTCTTCGGACTTCCGGAAGCTTCGTGGAAAAATAGGCCCCTGGGCTTTGATTTCGTCCAATTCCGAGAATATTTCCTTACTAGGATTTCTGAAACCAAAAACAGCGAAAACAAAGAATCGGCACTTCGGCATCTTGTTAATAGGTTAGTTCCGTAAAATGCACGAATATGACATAAAGTGTGCATAAAACATGTAGATAACATCAATAATGTGGCATGGAACATAAGAAATTATCGATACGTCGGAGACGTATCAGCATCCCCAAGCTTAGTTACTGCTCGTCCCGAGCGGGTAAAACGATAACACAGATAATTTCCGGAGTGACATGCCATCATAATCTTGATCATACTATTTGTAAAGCATATGTAGTGAATGCAGCGATCAAAACAATGTGTATGACATGAGTAAACAAGTGAATCATAAAGCAAAGACTTTTCATGAATAGCACTTCAAGACAAGCATCAATAAGTCTTGCATAAGAGTTAACTCATAAAGCAATAATTCAAAGTAAAGGTATTGAAGCAACACAAAAGAAGATTAAGTTTCAGCGGTTGCTTTCAACTTGTAACATGTATATCTCATGGATATTGTCAACATAGAGTAATATAATAAGTGCAATAAGCAAGTATGTAGGAATCAATGCACAGTTCACACAAGTGTTTGCTTCTTGAGGTGGATAGAAATAGGTGAACTGACTCAACATTGAAAGTAAAAGAATGGTCCTCATAGAGGAAAAGCATCGATTGCTATATTTGTGCTAGAGCTTTGATTTTGAAAACATGAAACAATTTTGTCAACGGTAGTAATAAAGCATATGCATCATGTAAATTATATCTTATAAGTTGCAAGCCTCATGCATAGTGTACCAATAGTGCCCGCACCTTGTCCTAATTAGCTTGGACTACCCGGATTATCACCGCAATACATATGCTTTAACCAAGTTTCACAAAGGGGTACCTCTATGCCGCTCTGTACAAAGGTCTAAGGAGAAAGCTCGCATTTGGATTTCTCGCTTTTGATTATTCTCAACTTAGACATCCATACCGGGACAACATAGACAACGAGATAATGGACTCCTCTTTTAATGCTTTAAGCATTTGACAACAATTAATTCTTTTCTCATTAGAGATTTGAGGATGTTTGTCCAAAACTGAAACTTCCACCATGGATCATGGCTTTAGTTAGCGGCCCAATGTTCTTCTCTCACAATATGCATGCTCAAACCATTCAACTCGGTGTAGATCGCCCTTACTTCGGACAAGACGAACATGCATAGCAACTCACATGAAATTCAACAATGAGTTGATGGCGTTCCCCAGTGAACATGGTTATCGCACAACAAGCAACTTAATAAGAGATAAAGTGCATAATTACATATTCAATACCACAATAGTTTTTAAGCTATTTGTCCCATGAGCTATATATTGCAAAGGTGAATGATGGAATTTTAAAGGTAGCACTCAAGCAATTTACTTTGGAATGGCGGGAAAATACCATGTAGCATAGGTAGGTATGGTGGACACAAATGGCATAGTGGTTGGCTCAAGTATTTTGGATGCATGAGAAGTATTCCCTCTCGATACAAGGTTTAGGCTAGCAAGGCTTATTTGAAACAAACACAAGGATGAACCGGTGCAGCAAAACTCACATAAAAGACATATTGAAAACATTATAAGACTCTACACCGTCTTCCTTGTTGTTCAAACTCAATACTAGAAATTATCTAGACCTTAGAGAAACCAAATATGCAAACCAAATTTTAGCATGCTCTATGTATTTCTTCATTAATGGGTGCAAAGCATATGATGCAAGAGCTTAAACATGAGCACAACAATTGCCAAGTATCACATTACCCAAGACATTTATAGCAATTACTACATGTATCATTTTCCAATTCCAACCATATAACAATTTAACGAAGGAGAAACTTCGCCATGAATACTATGAGTAGAAACCAAGGACATACTTGTCCATATGCTACAGCGGAGCGTGTATCTCTCCCATAAAGTGAATGCTAGGATCCATTTTATTCAAACAAAACAAAAACAAAAACAAACCGACGCTCCAAGAAAAAGCACATAAGATGTGATGGAATAAAAATATAGTTTCGGGGAGGAACCTCGATAATGTTGTCGATGAAGAAGGGGATGCCTTGGGCATCCCCAAGCTTAGACGCTTGAGTCTTCTTGATATATGCAGGGGTGAACCACCGGGTGCATCCCCAAGCTTAGAGCTTTCACTCTCCTTGATCATGTTGCATCATACTCCTCTCTTGATCCTTGAAAACTTCCTCCACACCAAACTCGAAACAACTCATTAGAGGGTTAGTGCACAATATAAATTGACATATTCAGAGGTGACACAATCATTCTTAACACTTCTGGACATTGCATAATGCTACTGGACATTAGTGGATCAAAGAAATTCATCCAACATAGCGAAAGAGGCAATGCGAAATAAAAGGCAGAATCTGTCAAAATAGAACAGTTCGTATTGACGAATTTTAAAATGGCACCAGACTTGCTCAAATGAAAATGCTCAAATTGAATGAAAGTTGCGTACATATCTGAGGATCATGCACGTAAATTGGCATAATTTTCTGAGCTACCTACAGGGAGATAGACCCAGATTCGTGACAGCAAAGAAATCTGGAACTGCGCAGTAATCCAAATCTAGTACTTACTTTTCTATCAAAGACTTTACTTGGCACAACAAAACATAAAACTAAGATAAGGAGAGGTTGCTACAGTAGTAAACAACTTCCAAGACACAAATATAAAACAAAAATACTGTAGCAAAATAACACATGGGTTATCTCCCAAGAAGTTCTTTCTTTATAGCCATTAAGATGGGCTCAGCAATTTTAATGATGCACTCGCAAGAAATAGTATTTGAAGCAAAAGAGAGCATCAAGAGGCAAATTCAAAACACATTTAAGTCTAAAATGCTTCCTATGCATAGGAATCTTGTAAATAAACAAGTTCATGAAGAGCAAAGTAACAAGCATAGGAAGATAAAACAAGTGTAGCTTCAAAAATTTCAGCACATAGAGAGGTGTTTTAGTAACATGAAAATTTCTACAACCATATTTTCCTCTCTCATAATAATTTTCAGTAGCATCATGAGAAAACTCAACAATGTAACTATCACATAAAGCATTCTTATCATGAGTCTCATGCATAAAATTATCACTCTCCACGTAAGCATAATCAATTTTATTAGTTGTAGTGGGAGCAAATTCAACAAAGTGGCTATCATCATATATAGGAGGCATATTGTAATCATAAAAGAAAATTTTCTCCTCAATGCTTGGGGGACTAAAAAGATCATGCTCATCAGAGCCAGCTTCCCCAAGCTTAGAATTTTCCATAGCATTAGCAACAATGGTGTTCAAAGCATCCATAGTAATAACAATCCCATTCGCATGCATATAAAGTTCCATGGGTTTTTTAATTCTCTCTTCAAACACATCATGTCCTAATTCAAGATAAAGTTCATAAAGATCTCTCATATTTTTGTTGTTTTCCATTATGCTTAACTAGTGAAATAAAAACATGCATGATATTAAGTAAAGTAAAACAAGTAACTAATTTTTTTGTGTTTTTGATATAGCAAACAAGACAGTAAATAAGGTAAAGCTAGCAACTAATTTTTTTGTGTTTTGATATAATGCAGCAAACAAAGTAGTAAATAAAATAAAGCAAGACAAAAACAAAGTAAAAAGATTGAGAAGTGGAGACTCCCCTTGCAGCGTGTCTTGATCTCCCCGGCAACGGCGCCAGAAAATATGCTTGATGGCGTGTATTTCACACGTTCGTTGGGCAACCCCAAGAGGAAGGTATGATGCGCACAGCAGCAAGTTTTCCCTCGAAAGAAACCAAGGTTTATCGAACCAGGAGGAGCCAAGAAGCACATTGAAGGTTGATGGCGGCGAGATGTAGTGCGGCGCAACACCGGGGATTCCGGCGCCAACGTGGAACCTGCACAACACAACCAAAGTACTTTGCCCCAACGAAACAGGTGAGGTTGTCAATCTCACCGGCTTGCTGTAACAAAGGATTAACCGTATTGTGTGGAAGATGATTGTTTGCGGAGAAAACAAGTAAAACAAGTATTGCAGTAGATTGTATTTCGAGTAAAGAGAATTGGACCGGGGTCCACGAGTTCACTAGAGGTGTCTCTCCCATAAGACGAACAGACATGTTGGGTGAACAAATTACAGTTGGGCAATTGACAAATAAAGAGAGCATGACAATGCACATACATATCATGATGAGTATAGTGAGATTTAATTGGGCATTACGACAAAGTACATAGACCGCCATCCAACCGCATCTATGCCTAAAAAGTCCACCTTCGAGGTTATCATCCGAACCCCTCCAGTATTAAGTTGCAAACAACAGACAATTGCATTAAGTATGGTGCGTAATGTAATCAACATCTACATCCTTAGACATAGCATCAATGTTTTATCCCTAGTGGCAACAGCACAACACAACCTTAGAACTTTCATCACTCGTCCCGGTGTCAATGCGGGCATGAACCCACTATCGAGCATAAGTACTCCCTCTTGGAGTTACAAGCATCTACTTGGCCGAGCATCTACTAGTAACGGAGAGCATGCAAGATCATAAACAACACATAAGCATAACTTTGATAATCAACATAACAAGTATTCTCTATTCATCGGATCCCAACAAACGCAACATATAGAATTACATATAGATGATCTTGATCATGATAGGCAGCTCACAAGATCCGACAATGATAGCACAATGGGGAGAAGACAACCATCTAGCTACTGCTATGGACCCATAGTCCAGGGGTAGACTACTCACACATCACACCGGAGGCGACCATGGCGGCGTAGAGTCCTCCAGGGGATGATTCCCCTCTCCGGCAGGGTGCCGGAGGCGATCTCCTGGATCCCCCGAGATGGGATCGGCGGCGACGGCGTCTGCGGAAGGTTTTCCGTATCGTGGCTCTCGGTGCGGGGGTTTCGTCACGGAGGCTTTAAGTAGGCGGAAGGGCAAGTCAAGAGGCGGCACGGGGGCCCACACCATAGGCCGGCGCGGCCGGGGTGGGGCCGCGCCGCCCTAGGGTTTGGCCACCCCGTGGCCCCTCTTCGTCTCGTCTTCGGACTTCCGGAAGCTTCGTGGAAAAATAGGCCCCTGGGCTTTGATTTCGTCCAATTCCGAGAATATTTCCTTACTAGGATTTCGAAACCAAAAACAGCGAGAAAACGACAATCGGCACTTCGGCATCTTGTTAATAGGTTAGTTCCAGAAAATGCACGAATATGACATAAAGTGTGCATAAAACATGTAGATAACATCAATAATGTGGCATGGAACATAAGAAATTATCGATACGTCGGAGACGTATCAAGAGGATACAACCATAAGGAAGATATCCTATTGGAAGATGTGTACCAACATATGTTATGGACAAGTAAGAGATATCCAGACCTGTACTAGGAGTAATACTAAGTGACAAAGATAATTAAGATATCCTAATAGAAGATGTAGACCCAGATAAGTAATGAGTAAGTAAATTATCTAAACTTGTAAATCAACTGATAGTAAGTGAAAAATATAAGTTATTAAGGTAGTATAGACCATGATGAGTCAATCATGGGAAATAAGGAAGAGTGATAGGAATAATATATGTCTACTTACATGGTAGAGTTATTAATCATATATGATTCACTCGAGAATCATTACGTGATGGATTAGAACATCATAATTATTTAGGAGAAGTACAATAAGAAGTCGGTGTTCACCAATAGTGCAAGAGTTGTGTTCCAAAACCATGGGAAGTGTGCCAAGCACATCATGACCATGGGTTTATGGTAGAAACACTTGAAAGTATAGGAGCTATATTCCAATAGCTATGTGTTTAGAGTAGCCAGAGTTAGAACCAAAATACATCATGTGAGGTAGTCCTCAACAAAATAGAAGTTAAGTAGTACTTCCAAAGAAAATTAGGTTAACCTTAGCTATCCTAGACCACTTTGTTTCAAGTTTATCTCATTGCAAATGTGCAATTAAGGTAAAGGTTGAGACAAATAGTAGAATCCCATATATTCGTGCTAAGTATCACGATATAAACCTATCTTATGTGGTGTTTTATATTACACATCAAAGCCTGATGTTTAGAGATGTCATAATCAACTATTTTATTCAGGCTTATGATGGTGTGTACTATAAACACAAAGCTGAATCTTCTTGGATTTTATTGGAATTTCATTGTTTGACTAGATCCATACATGAAGTTTGACCCTGATATGCAAATGCATGTTGCAATATCAAGTCCTTACTTGGTGCTATAGATCTAGAGGGTAATGGTAAACGTGTGAGGAAGTGACGAATTCTGAAGATCTTAAAGACATGAGGAAGGTCCATCAGCAGAAAGGAGTAAAGTTGTGGGAAGCAACCACAATATTCAGAAGGAAGTACCAATCAAAACTCATGCTTTACCTCAACAGAGGAGTACTTTTGTACGAAAGAAGCATGAAGGTGAGAAATCTGGTGATTATGGTGAAGCTCAAGCAGATCCATAGTTAAATATAGAAGAGGGAATGCATGGGAAATCACTTAGGATACTATATTCATAGTGTCAGCTAGTGGTTTTCTTGCAAAATAAACCCTGAATGAAGGAAGATGATATATGAAACCATAGCAGATATAAGAAGACCACAATTGGTATAGGATCAATACTGCGAGATAAAGCAGAAGATGTCTCGTCCAGTTGATCAGAACCTATAATAGAATCCATTTTTAGATATCAAATAGCCACAGTTGGTATAACAACCACAGCTGGTATCAGTTGGTATTACGAATAGTCCACGATTTAATTATTTGTAACAAAAGTTTGTGAACAAATAAAAATCTTGTCAGCCAAATAGCTAGATCTATTATCATTTAGTCGAAGGATTCACATTGGATATCCACAATTGAGTGGATACACCACAAACATTCTTCGCGAGACCTTAGAAGAAGTAAAAACCATAAGTTAGAACCAGACCAATATTCCAACCATAAGTCCAATAGTTGGAAGAAAAGGAGTTGAAGACCATAAGAAAACTCTAAGGGGTAGAGTAAACATTGAGTTGGATGTACAATAACTCAATATTTTGAGCAAGATAATTGATGAAGGTCTCGAACTGAGAGGAAGTTCGATCTTATTTTCATAAGATTATCGAACACTACTTTCAGAAGGATGTCTGACCAGGAGCCGAGGTTTATATCTCGAGGAAGTTAGAATTGGACTATCACTTGAGAAAATGAGTAATATTTACTCGGAAGTACGATAACTCAAGTAAACTTAGGTAAATGAAGTTGGATGAAGAAAATACCGTAGACCAAATACAGCTCGAGAAGGCCAAAGACTGAAGGAGATTGACCATACCAAAACTAAAGTCTATTTGAAAGATTCCTTTAATGGAACCTAAAAGAACCAAAATAGTTAAAGGTATCAATCATAAAACATGATTGGATGGACTAAATGAGTCTAATCCATTCTTAGAGGAATAAACCATTACGATCATTTCCATGTTAAATACCTTACTTAGTACCATTATTGCAGTTTTGGTAGTAAGGGAAAGCAAAGACCTATTTACCAATTAGGAGTATGTTGTTAAATTAGTCTTCAGTTGAGACTAGCAGCATCAGAATAAGTCCCAATCATTGAATCTTCAATGAGAAAGGAAACAAGCTTATAGAGTTGAAAGACTAACTAAAGTTAGAAGCCATGGCTCAGAGACAGGTATTATTAGATTCCAGAGAAAAATCATAGCACTGGAGTAAGAAACTAATGTTCAGAGACAAACCCAAATGGATTCCAGGAAGAATCTGGACAAGGGATATATTCAATTATATCCACTAAGATCAATACGGAGTTCGAGAAAATTCGTAGTCTATACAAGTCAGATCCACACTCCGAAAACGTGAGAGAGTTCAAACTTCGAGGACGAAGTTTAGTTTAAGGGGTAGAGACTGTAATATCCCAGGTAATGGGGTTACAAAAATAGAGGAAACAGATGTGTGCATTGCATTCATGCATAGAAAATCTGGGGAATTTTCGCGCTTTAAAGTAAAACAGTCACAGTAACTGAAGTTTCACTTGACCTTGGTGGGATTGAAGTAGCTCATCAAGTCAAGCGCTATAAACCTCAATGTGACTTTGTTAAAACCTTGTTTTGGGTAGAGATGATTTGATCTAAGGGGTTAGATCAAATGGAATTAATATTCAACACAACAACACATTAATCAATGATCAATTGCTTGATCTCATAACAGATCATAATATGGTAATCATTGCCATAACATAAGAACATCCGTTTAGTTACAAACCAAGTAACAATAAAATGGAGAAACCATTCTTGACTATCTTCTCCATGTTCTAAAAACTAATCCATGATCTTACCATGAAACCTCATGGTATTTATTCCACTTCAACATTGGAACTATAACAAGGAGATCCACTCAAGAAGTATATATTCTTCTCTATTCCAAATTATTAAGCATCAAATCTAGAGAGGTGAGAGTTCTATTATAACTATTAAAGGAGCAATGACAAACCTTGAGCTAAACCCTGGATATACATCTATGTAAACAAAACCTCATCTTAAGAACACAACCTTGGAATATTATTCAAGTCCTTCCCAAATGAGAGAGACCATTTACTCTAAACCTAGCTTTACCTATTAATGAACAAAGGACAACCTTTGAACTAAAGTATTAGGTTGTAAACCATTTCCCTTGGAGTGGTGAGATAATCTAATATCACATGGAATAATACCATATCCATGAATTGATAAAGTAAGGAGGAGATTAACTCAATCAAGATAGCCAAGTGGAGTTTTAGACTTAATACCTATTGAGATATTGTGAGTACACCATAAACCCTAGAATAACTATTCATGTATGAGAGAACTCAAGCTATGGTGTTATTCTCAAGATAGTTGAGTCAACACTTAAATTTGTGAGAAGGACCTATTCCATATATCCAGATGATTATGGCATCATACCTTGGAAAGAACTCTAACATAATATTTCTGGCATTCTGCTGGGATATAAATTATTGGGGCAACCATAACCATGTCCATTCAAGAAATTATAAAATAAGTTCTATACCTTAATTGATCAAGACAATACTTAACCTTGGGAGTGAGAAACCTAATTCTTGAGAGATAACTTAGGAAGCCAAACCTTGATCATTATAAATTGAGTGATGATCATCAACCCTAAGAACTTGAGGTAGGGATTTTAAGAACAAGTGGATCATGCCTAAACCATGACCATGATTTGGGGAAATAGGAGAATAATCCAAATGCTAACACTTATATGATTAGTAGATATTATTCACCACATGAAATCATAGGGAGATCATTAGTAAGCAATCCTAGACTTATATCTCAATCCCAACTTGTGAATCACTTGGTGATCATAAGTAGAACCCTATCACATCTATATTCCATTTATTCCTCAATTAAAGGACCTAAGAAAACCTTAGAGTAAAACTCCATGCTTTATATGGCGAGAAACCAGTAAACCATATAACCAAAGTTAACTTTAAAAAAGAACCATAATCACTTTAGTTACTTTTATGATAAATTGAGGATAGTAATAGAAGTTAATTGGGATTAGATAAAACCAATTCCCAAATCCTTAGTAATTCAAGGAAAACAGAAACAATTAAGCAAGTAACCATGTTACCTTGGTCAGGGGAGATTAAACCCTAGCAAATGCATTATGATGTCATCCCAATTCTATAAACTAGAATTATATCTCAACCCTAGTTTATACATCACTATGGTAATCATAATATAAAACCAGGCCATAATTGAGATTCAACCCATGTGTCATTAGGTAATTAGCATTTGAACCCTAATGGTTAATTAATCAAGCCTATGCTTCAATTATAAAACATAAGAGCCACCTAATGCTAAGTCCTATAATTAAACCAGAGGTGTAGTGATCAACTATTTATCTTGGTAACCAAGATCAAACCATTCTGGAAACAATATCTACTTTAGATATTTTCAAAGATAAGAATAGTGATAACATTGAAATAGGATTATAATAATAATTATAAGACCCTAACAAATAGGCTCACATAAAATCATATGCAAGTGACCAAATTCTCAATTAAGAGATCCAACCCTAATGATAACTCCTAAAATCCTTAGAGTAGAAATACTCAACTCCAACAATTCAAAACAGATTGATTCACAAGAAAAACATGAAATTAAAAATGAGAATATAAATTCATGCCTATTTGATATTTTGAATAAATCCAAGAGTAGGCAATATATAATCCAATATATAATACTTGTTCAAATAGAATAGTGGGGTAATAATCATTGCACTAAATTCTAATGGAATTTACATAATTAAGAAACCTGCAAAAATAACAGAATTCAAATATGAATTTAAATGAGCAAATACAAAACAGAAAATAGAGGAGAAAAAGAAAGAGAGAAAAAGGCTTACCTGGCCGCAGTAGCCCACCTCGGCAGCCCGAGCGGCACCTGCAGGTGCAGCCCAGACACGAGCCCACCATCACGGCCCAGTCCACCACCGGAAACCGATCCACGTACCGTTTCGCCGTGGATAAAGACGAGACGAAGGACATCGTCTTCGTCTTCTCCACCGCTCGCACAGGAGCTCGCCACCGCGATGCCGACGCCACGTCCCGCGGTCGCCGCCGCCGTTGTTGACCTCCGGCCGCATCCGTAGCTCCTATAAAACGTGAAGGAAATCTCTATTTCCCTCTCTCCGCCCATTTCTCCCCAATTCCGAAACCCTAGCTCGCCCGGCCGTTCATCCTCGCCGGCGACTGAGGCAGTCCCGAGCCTCGCCGTGGATACTCCCGTCACCGCCATCTTCTCCTCGTTCACCTCGTCGACGCGTGCGAGCTGGGAGGCCCCGTACATGGCGAATTAAGCCATCTTCTCCGACTACCACCGCCACGGCCATGGACGATATCGTCGCTGTCCGTCCATTCCAGCCTCGCCTGAGCATCCCTGCACAACGTGGGTGAGCTCACGCTTCTCCCAAGCTCCTTATTTGGCCCCAGCATGCACCGTAGCCTGCCACCGCCGTAGTCCGTCGTGCGCCGTCGCTGTTTGCGCTCGCCGGAGATGCCCCGGCGACCATTAGGCAGCGGCGCCACCACCATATGGCTCAACACATCACCGCGCGCCCGTCTAGCAGCTCAGCATAGCCGCGGGAGTAGCCAAACGCCGTCGCCGCCGCTCACTGCCCGCCGGCCACCGTGCTTCTGGCCACGTCACTGATTTGGACTCGGTCAAAGCACGTGTGGCAGGTGACATGGCCACTGGCCCACTGGCCAGTGACTCTGTGGGTAGATTAGCCCGGGTAGATTTAGTGATATTTCATTTTTATTTCAAATTCAATAATATCTGCAACCTTAAATAAATCTAGAAAATACATAACAGCTCAGAAAAATAAATATAAGATATCAAAATGCTTATAAAAGTAAACTCTATCCAATAAAAATATAAAATGAAATTTATATTTGTAATAAAAATTCAATTATTTAATACTTGTTATTTAAGCTTTGTTTATTAATTCTAAATTCAATTAAAATTCAATAATTAGGAAAACTTTCCAAATTAAATAAAAACCAGTAAATAAATAAAGAAAATATTAAAACTAATTTTCTTTATTTGTTAATTTGACAAATCCTTATCAGAAGGATTTAAACCCTATTTAATAATTACCTTAATTATTAATTCTTTAAAAATAATAAAAGGACAAATCCAATATTATATTTTTATTTCAAAGTTATTAATAACTTCAACTTTAACATGAAGTTATTAATCATAGAATTAAATTGTAAATAGCAAACCCTAAATTCCACATGGGATGATATTACAACCCTATCATTTCATGTGACTCCTAAAACCCTAAATAAATTAGGAACCCTAGTTCCATTATTACATGTGAACCCTAAACTGCTTCTAACCTAAACCCTAGGTTAGAACATGTGATCATGGTACCTTCTTTCAAAGCATAGAACCCTAGTAGCAAGTAAATACCTGTCTTGTCCACATAAAATGAAGAAGAACTATCACTAATTAGATGGATATCCCATGTGTTCATCTTATCAAACCTAGATGATCGGATAGGAACACCTAAGTCTAAACCTTAGTCCTATCCTCAAAATGATCAACCTTATTCATTCCTATTTAGCATCACACCATTGTGATGAATCTAAATAGCAACCAGGCTTATTATCTTGCATTACCTAACCATACTCCACTAAACCCTATTAGTGTAAGATAATTAATAAACATCCTACTTAGGAATCAACTATAACTTACTTAGTAAATCCAATAGCAAAACCTCGACAAACTTAAACCTAATTGGGATACTTCTTATTACTGAAGAAGTATGTTCTTCAAAAGTTATTCTTTTGAAGTAAACAGAGAATCATCATCAACCCTGCTTAATAGGACCTATAAACAATAGCTATCTATTACCACTAAGATATATCACCATGATAGCAACCATTAATTGCTTAAGATACTTAGGCTTCACTAAATCCATACAAGCCCTAGTTATTAATGAATCCAACCCTGTTTGGATCCATTTAATACTTACTCCGAAACTAGATGAAACCATAGACAACCATAGAACCCCACCAACCTAATTATCATACTTGTTCTTTATCAAAGAACATGTTCTTCAAAAGTTATTCTTTTAAAGTATATGATAATCAATCATTAACCATGCCATATAGTACTAAAACTGACAACTGTTCTTTACATACTAACATTATGCCAATTATCATTCTTGGTGTGCTCAATTGATTACTGTGCTTTATTATCTACCTGTTCATGATACCAAGTAATCACACCTGAATAAGAACCTTGCTTGTGGATCACTCTAAAAATGCAACACACCCTAAACCAATCATTACAACTCACTGATCCTAAATCATCGGGGTTAGGTTACGTTTAGAACGATTGCATCTCATACTTATGCATTATTGCATCCTTGGCAATCTTTTAAACATCGTCCTTACCGGACGATGATGCTATTTCAGAATTTGGAGTTATTGCGTATCGAAGACCTTGTCTGCATAATCTTGCAGATCAAGAAAGGCAAGTTCATCGCTTGCTCATGTCATTTGAGTATTTTTACCAAATTACTTGCAAAGTACTATGTTTATCACTATTGCATAAAAAGCAAAACCACTATTTTCATAACTATGAATATGACTATGTGGTGGGCAATGGAACCATGGATTGTGTTGATATGGTGGAGGTTCCATTGCAAGGGTTAATATCCATCTAGGATTAACAAGAAATGTCGTCCAGTGATTCTTGTGCCGTAATACCCGTGTTAACCATAAGATCCGGAGTGGGACGGAGTAGTCAAAAGTGTTTCCACCTCTCGTACATCAACGGATGCGCTCTACCGTAGACACTTGTATCTGTCGGGGGCGAGCGGTTGGTTGGGGAAGCCTTAAGTCCCCACGGCATAGTCCGTAGACACTTGTCGCCCGAAGAACAAGCGGTTGGCCGGGAAGCCTTAAGTCCCCACGGTATTGCGGTCTATGATGGGTTGCAGCTACCGGCGAAGGAGTTTGGTTAATGAGTCCCAAACTGTTGTCGTGGTTGGGGTCCACCCGTGAGTGGGAATAATGGGACCGGCGAGGACCCAGGGTCGGGGTATGCAACAAAGGGTGGGTGTGCGAGGTAGCGGAGGAACATGATTGGCTAGACCTTATACCGGGCCTCACACCATAGGAAGTGTGGACGGGTTGCGCGCTCGGTTGGCACCAAGGTTAAGATCTCTTATGGGTAAAGCAACACACCTCTGCAGAGTGTAAAGAACCGTGACTCGTCACTCCTCGTTCGGGATATGGAACTACGAACGCAGCCGGAAAGGAGCTCCATGAAGTTCTAGTAAACCGGTGAAGGCCGACGGACATAGTTCTTCCGAATAAAAGCAACCTTTTGAAGAAATGATTATGAAAACCTGCATTGGTATTAGACTTTCTGGTCTAATACCGTAGCTAGTGCATTAAACACCTCTTTCCTATAATGAACTTGTTGAGTACGCTCGTACTCATCCCACTCTTAAATCCCCTGCTTAGATATGGAGGCATCGAAGGAGGATCTGCAGTGCAACTCTAAGGCCGAGAAGTCAACAACTACTTCAAGAGACAGGACCCTATCAGAGGAGTCAGATACCACATACATCAAGGAGAAAACCTAGTTTAGACATAGAAGGGAAATAGTTTCCTAAACCTAGCTCCTATTTAGCTAGAATCTTTTCATAGCCTCTGTAGCTAGTTAAATACTCTTCAAATAGAGCTCGTGTTAGGATTAGACTACGAGTTGATCTTCTGGAGTTTACTTGCAGTTTTACCTCATTGTAAAGTAGGAGGCTATGATGATCTTATGTAACAGAGTTTGTATGTAATTCTATAGACATGCCTTGGACCCGCATATGTTTCTGTTGTACCACTCTGAGCGATATAATACTAGTGGAACGGTGTTTCATTGGTGTTATATCAGACTTGCATACTACACCATGCAGTGGTATGCCGGGTCACCACAGTGTACATCTTATCGATAAGCCGTGTCCGCGGTTATGGACGACTTGGAATTGTATGACTTGATCATAGAACAACTTACACCGTTATCTTGTTGTTAATAATCTGATAATAACTTGCGTAGTAATATAGCATTACTACAACCGATACCTAATAAAACTTGTCCACCGTTGAGTGCCTTTTACATTGCCTCTTCGCTTTGTTGAAGGGGATATGTGTATTTGGTCGGGTTATGTTTGTGTAGTATTTATCTGTTACCTTGTGCGCTCTCTTATCTTCTCTGAGTAGACGGATGTTGTAGCGTGTCTCTATTGGTTATAGTTTTGCTGCCGCTAAACCTACCATATAGCCCCAGGCGATATATATATTCGCCCGGCGAGCATAGCCATTTCTAGTCTCGCTAAGTACGTGCCGGAGTTCGTTCCTTGGTACTTACTCTCGCCTTTCCTCTTTCTCTTTTGCTTCCTCCCTTTTGTCGGCAACCGATGGCCCGACTTTGACAGGTACGAGATGACGACGTTAGCAAGGTTACCCTTCCGGCTTGGCCTGGGCAGGGTTATGGACGCCACTGGTTATCTTCAGGACTCTTAGTCCAATTTGCATCTTGTCCGTACTCGGATGTATTTGATCTTCTGTATGATTTGGATCTTTGTATGTATCTATTTGTATCTTGACTCGTTGGAGTCGTTGTTGTAATATATGTTTCTTGTGGGCTCTATTGTAATCCTGTTGTAATGTTACCGCTCGTGTTAATTCCTCTGGCATCACGTGTGTGATTCGTCGCGCACGTCGTGTCAGAGGGCGTCTCTGAATCGATATCATGTGGATTTCGGCGGGTTCGCTGGGATCCTCATGTTACCGGTTCCGGGGCGTCACACGTGGGCGCTTGGGTTTCCGTATGACGCGGAGACATATAGAAGCCGAGCGAGAGCAAAAAAACGCGAGCTGGAGGTGCAGAATGACCGGATGGCTGAGTTCCAACGGCAACTAGACCAGCAGAAGCGGGAGATTCAGCAGCAGCAGCGGGAGATTAATGAACTTAAAGGACAGCGCGAGCCAGATAATATCACCGGCATATCTCAGCGACGAGACAACAGCGTGGCCGACTCGGAGGCCCCGCCTACACGGATGATAGATGGCGGTCCTGGCGACCCCGTGGATGGAATCAAGGAGAAACCACCTTGTGATCTTCATGAGGTGTTCAGGAACATGTCTGTTAAGGTGGCGGTCGGCTATGTCTTACCTGCATTTGGACCTGAAGGTGAGCCGGCAACATGGCATGGCAATCAGATTCCAGCTGGCTATGCTCGTGTCGGGGTGGATTCAGTTGTACCATCGTGGGAGACATTGGAGCTCGAAATCCCTGGAGGTGATGGGGGGTTACACTCAGAGAGGTGCTGGGAGAAATCATTCTTCGGGAAAAGAAGAACATCAGGCTGCCAGGCATGGTAACCTCTACTAGTCGTCCCACCAGGTCACCATCACATCCTCCAAATGATCGAAGGCCACCATCGCCTGCTCCGACTGATCACATGTCGCCACCATCACCCCATGACTTTGACAACCACATCCCTAGTCCATCTCCATCTCCCGCGCTGCCGCCTGCGCCCACTAAGACTCGGAATGCACCCAAGCGGAAGCGTGTGAAGAGTCATGTCCGCAAAATGTCGCCCCTACCAAGAGTACCAAAGGTTCCTCCCCCCGTGCTTACGATCGTACTCCAGAGGAAAATGATGCCATTGTGAAGAAATACACTTATGATTTTTTTCATAAGGAGAAACCCAAGGCCCCATCATACACAGAGAAGCAAAAAGCATATGCTCTTAGTTTTCTGAACACACCATCGCAATATGACTTACACGAGAGGAAGGATGACTATACACGCGCACTTGCGAAGGTAATTGAGGACAAGAAGGATAGTGCTGGTAAGAAGAAGGATAGTGCTAGCACGAGCAAATCATCAGCAAGAAGTGTAGCCGGGAAGAAATCAAGTTCAATAAGTGCACCCCTCAAGGCCAAGCAAGCGACAACGAGCGTGAAAAGGAAAGGAAGTTTCCCAGCTCGGAGCACAAGCCAAACAATCGCTCCCACCACTCAAAGTGTTGCAAGTTCCCTTGGCGTACCAGGCACTTGGTCCGTTCGATATGAACGAAGCTACGACGCTAGCGGCTCAAATTGGCATGACCGTGGAGGACATGATGTTCTCTGATTCAGTACCTAAGGCTGATATAGCTCCTAAATTTTTCTACGGGGCCGACTTGGTCATCAAAGAGAGGCTGCATAGACTGCCAATGCATATGCGGAATTTGCATCAGTGGTACCTTAATGCGTGCAAGGAGAACACAAGTTTCATCGTGGCGGATATCCCAGGAGATTATTACTTCCGAAGGGAGCAGATCCATATGGAGATGAATGAACTCTGGCAGTTATTCAATTTAGACGCCCTCGACAAATCTCTAATGAGTTGCTACTGCTTGTAAGTTAACTACATATAAGTTCGTGTTCATTCAGTTGTTCCTGTTCATTGCATATACTCATTATATCATATGTGTTCTCTTATGCGGATCGAAGATGGTTGAATGCAGCCATAATAAGGTGTACAATGTTGGGTTTGTTGACCCGGATAAAGTACATCATGAAACCGTAAAGAATAAAATCGAAGAAACGGTGGAAAACCTAACGAGGTTTATAGTGGAGCAAAGCTTCGTGATTCAATACTCTTTCCTTACAACTACGAGTGAGAGTCTTATCGATCTATTGTGCACATTCATTTTTTCTTACTCGATGTTAAGTCTAATTCATGACGTCTATATAAACATGTGCGGTTTCCATCGGATTCTGCTAAACATTCAAGTTGATAAGAGAATTGTTGAAGTAAGCGACCCATTGAATAGAGGCCTGGACGGGTTCCGCGACTTGCAGGAGATTCTCCAGAGGTAATTTCAATCATTGTCGTGCTATAACTTTCGTGAGATATCAATTAATTATCCATTCATTCTATCATTCTTTTTGACTGGAAGGGTTTGGACATCTTTCAAGGAGGTTATTACGGGTGAGCACTTTGCAGACAAGCTAACATTTACTATTGTACCGTGCGCCCAGCCAAAGGCGGATTTGGGCCCCAGGCTACACGGGCCACGGCCTGGGGCGTGAAAAAATTTCCTAGCTTACATCTAGGATTCGGCCCGGGGCTCAGCCCAGCCCAGCCCAGCTAGGGCTGGCCTTCCTCTCCTCACTTCTGGCCCAGGCGAGGCGAGCGACTCCAGCCTCCAGGCCTTGCTCGTCCGAGTCGTCCCCACGCACGCGACGCGACTCCAGACACCAGGTCTCCAGCGACGGGCGACGGGCGACGGGACAGCGCCGCCGCCTCCACCCTCCAGGCCGCCGCGGACGCCCCTGCCTGACCTACCTCCTTCGGGCTCCAGCCTCCGCGGATCCGCGCCCGCCGCCCACCTCCCAGCCGGAAGCCTCGCATCGCTGGCTCGCCGCCCCAGCTAGGTTTCCCCATTTTCCCCTTGTTTGCTCTGCCCTAAATTCGTCCGTTGTAGAATGTCTAGATTTCTTCTTTAGTTAGGTTGCTCAGTGCTCTGTGTAGCTGTGTAGGCTGTGTTAGTTAAATTGGCTACAAATTATTTTTTACAGGAGGACAAGATAGAACAAAAGAAACATAATTGATAGCTTTTTCCAATTGCAAACCAGAGAGAATCGGGCACTTCAACTCAAGCTAGTGTTAATAATCCCCGTGTTACAGCTGCACTTGGGGAACAGGATGGGTGATGATTGGATGAATCACAGAATGGTCTGTTATATTGAGCGAGATGTATTTGTTAGTATTGAAGAGTCAAAGATCATAGAGCGATTTCAAGGATATTGCTCTCGTAAAGGCCTTTTACCTCATCCTAGAAGTAAGTTTTCATTTTTTTGCATCCATTATGAACTATCTCATGTTGCTTGTGTAGTACTGATGAATGATCAACATCGTATATTTCAAGGGCTGGCTTCTTCTACTATCGAAGATGAAGTCATGGGAGGCTCGACAAGCTGAATAGCTGATCATCCATTTGGTACCATCTTTTGTAAGTTTGTTTCATGTATGCTACATATTGCCTTTTATTATATCTGAAGTTGTGAGTTGAATTGTTGAAACACCATTAAATAGAGTGCTTAAATTAGCTATATTCTGTTATGCCTTAGAACTAGGGTAATTATAGACAAAAAAAAATTGCCCTTTGTTGTTCGCCCGTGGCGTGACAAATTCCTGGCTCTGCCGTTGCGCCCAGCAGCCACAGGGGACGAATCTATGTGGATACTACGTTTGCGAGTCCATTCGCATGTTAACCACTGAGCAGCACAACGATAATAGATTCAACGTAAGCAATAACATTCACAACTTTAATTTATTATCGTTAATACTTCGTTATCAAGATTGATATAATCATATTCATCTCATTTTCCTATATAGGTCGACTACATGCGGGAGACACTCCAACCACATGAACACATACTAGGAATTACGGAGGAACTGGCGACATTTCTGTTGACAGAAGTAATAGACGACAACGGCCGGTTTAGTCCAAAGAGGCGTCGGTAGTAGGGAGCTCCATGTATATGTATATGTCCCGGTAGTAGTAAGCTCCATGTATATGTGTAAGGGGAATCTACGAATAGACTTTTCCTTCCAATATTTGTTTGCTCGATCTATATATAATGAATGAACGTGTACAACTTGTAGTAGCGTATAAATATATGCAACTTTTATTTTGAAATGAAAAAATGAAATAAAAGGGGGGGCGGCGGCGGCTGGGTGGGGGGGTGGGGGGCTGCACACCTCAAACCCTAAAGCAGCAGCGTTCTGCGCACGCCGCGTAGAGGCCTTTTTGTCGCGGGTGGTAATACCGCCCGCGACAAAAGGGGTTGTCCCATGCGCGCCCCGCGCCTGCCACGTGGAGGACCATATGTCGCGGGTGGGAATTGACCCGCGACAAAAGGGTCTTACGACCCGCGACATTAGGCATGTTTTCCACTAGTGTGTAATCCAATGCGTAGAGATCTAAATCTGGAATTAAACTATTTAACAATAAATTTGATGGATAGGCCCCGCATACTAGTGATGATGTGAGGTGTCCGCTTGTTATCGAATTTTGGTCGAATCTCATAAAAGATGCTAAATATTATAAACGGATTATCTAAACTGTTTCAAAATTTTCTAGATTTGTGAGTTTCAACCGATTGCCATAGCCTGTGAATTACCTTAACTGAAAGCTTCATAGGTTTCCAAGAGAAAGCTTTTGAGGCGATATGGTCCGCCGGTAGAGATTCCGTGACAAAGAGAAACGTGCATACGTACAGAGACGAAGCTAGCAACGTGTCCTAAGGGTAGTGTGTACTGTGTAGAGCACATAGAGCCAGCCGTGTATGGTGTGGGGGGCGTGCACTTCAGAGTGCAGAAGTGCATGCATGGCCACGGCGCAGCGCGCCGGCGCCCGGCCGGCAGCCGGCCGACGTCAAACAGTAGTGAGATACATGATGAATCCGATCTGAGTGACTACCTGGACTAGACTAGCATATACGACGCCGTGTGTACGTGCGTGCTCGCAGGCGTGTGACCGCACATGCATTGGCTCCAAACTATTTGTCGTAGGCCCGAGAGCACGACGTATGCATATATCATTTCTGACTTGTTCCGGGGAGCCCAAAACAGGCTCGACGCCCTCCCCTCTCGCGACCCGCGCCGCCCCCCTGCGGCGGCCGGGCGCGCATCTCCGCCTCCAGCGCAAGAACCCCCTCCCCTTCTCTCCCCTGCCGCCGCCGTCGGCGTGCGCCGCCGGGCCTTGCCCGTGCGGTGCCGGCGGTGGCGGGCCGGACTCTACCCGCGGCTAGGACGGGGGCGCGGGGGCCTCGGGACGGCGGCGGTGCTCTCAGGCGGCGGCGGTCTGGCGCGGCGGCGTGGTTTCCGCGCGCCGGGGTGGTCGGAGGTGCGGCGGCGTCGCCGTTGGCGGCGGCACGGCGCGGCCGGGGTGGTGGCGGCGGATCTTGCTCCGCCCGGATCTGGGCCAGTTCGGGCCCCATCTGGGCTGGGCGGGCCGTAGCTCCCCCTGACCGGCGGCGGTGTTCCTGGGTTTTGGTGGATGGGGCGGTGGTGGCAGGGTGGCGGCGGCGCCATGGCCGGCTAGCAGCAGCTTGGCGGCGTGGGCGTACCGGGCCGGGCGGGCCTCGGTTGTCCCGTGCTGCCATGTCCGGTCGGCTCCCGCGATTGCGGTGGAGGTAGTTCCCTCCCGCTAGGCTATGGTGCTCGCTTCCCCGGCCCCGCCATCTTCGGTCACCTCATCCTAGGCCCTGCGTCGAGGACCACCGGGGAGACAGCGAGGACGACGTCAAGATCGTGGTGGCGCGCGCTTGTGGGTGGTTGGTCGGGCGGAGCACTTCGGATGAACGGGGTGGTGGTGTTGGGGGTTGGGAGAAATCCTTGTTGGCCTTGCCGACGCCGTCGCGGTGACGCCCGAGGGCGCCGCCTTGCCTTCCTGGAGGGCGTCGGTTGTACCCCTCGCCCAATCCCCTCCGTGGACCAGGGGAAACCCTAGGATTAGTCCGGACAGCAGCGGCGTCATCGTCGTCCTCCTTGTTGAAGGTGTTGTTTGGTTCGCGGTAGTTCGGAGTGCTAGGAGTGTGGTAGGACTTTTCTGGGAGGCGCAGCGGTCGCGGGTTGTCCTCGTTCTTGTCGATCTGCCGGTGTTGGCATTCTTTTTCTTTTTCTTTTTCTCTGTTGGTTCCTTTGGGCTTGGTTGTGCTGCGGCCCAGCATGCTTGTTGTATCGTGGTTGCTATATTAATATAGCGGGGCGAAAGCCTGTTTCGAGGAGGAGAGCACGACGTATGCGCATTGCGCCGGCTAGCTAGGCCGTGGAACATGCTGTCCATGCGTTGCACCGACTCTGCTTCTCGGTGAGTGGATCGACTCCGTATGTGCGTGCGACGCGCGCGAATCAGGGGCCGGGAACCCACAGTGCTCCTACATCCAGTCCAGGGTAGCGTGTTTGCGTGCGGACATACGTGCTGGGCAAAGGTGGCGCGGCCTGCAGCTTTTGTTTACTCATGAAGTTCAGCTTTTGCTTGCAAGGTCAAATTCCCACCTCCAACTTCTAAATTTTGGTATAAATCGAACCTTAGAGTTGATTTACCAGCGAGAAAAAATCTCAAAATCAGTACTCTCCATCACAATGTGGACCCGCCGTCTCTTCTCATGAAGTAATTCATGCAGTACATTTCAGAAATGAATAAATTGGTTTAAGAGAATGGCATATGATAGAATTGGTTGGTCATTTCTCGATGCTATGTTGGAACCTAGGGGTTTTGGTCCAATCGTTAGGGGTTGGAAGTTTCTTGGTGGGAGGCTCCTTTTGTGTTTGGATTAACGATATCAATAATGCATATTTTGTGGGTATTGCTGGTTGGCGTGAGAAACTACTGTCATACACAAGAAGATTGATCCTCCTCCACGGCTCCGTGCTGCGGTCTGCTATGACCACTTCAGGTGCTCTCAATGCCTTGAGAACAGTCATCATGCCCGTGAGTGCCGTAACGTTTAGCGTCCTCTCAGCTTGTTGGTAGGCCCTTCCGCGTTGTTGCCCCACCAAACGACGGCCCTCGTCAGGGCCAGGTTGAGGTCTCACTCCCTTTTGATGTGCCTCGTCGTCGTTTCTAGGCATCAGTTGTTTCTGCTCCTGTTGGCTCTTTGGCCTCGGCGGATATGCAATCTGCTTTCGAGAAGCAAGCTGAGTTTTTTCAGGAGTCTGTCCGTCCTCTTCACTAGGCTGTTGACTCCTTGCATGGCTAGATGCTAGCGATTGGGGGCTTTCAGGAGCGGGAAGAAGCGACGTTGGGTAGGCTCTCCCGAACGCCTGCCGATCTTTTGGTTGTGCCTGATGATGGCGAAATGGACGCGAGTGGAGCGGGCCTTCATGGATGTTTCTCTCCTCGTGCTAGGGCGAGTTCGGTGATCACGACTCTGGACATACACATCATGCCCGACCTCCTGGAGTTGTGTGGTGGTGTGCTTCCGCCTCCTTTCGCCAAGGAAGTGAGGCCCAAGTCGCATGAGTCCTCAGATGTGGATTTTCCGCCATGTCAGGCACTGGGCTTTGAGAAGTGTAGTGTTGTTCACGTTGCAGTCTCTCTCGTTTGAGTCCGGCACGCAGGTAGTTTCTATTGGTGATGGGATTGCTAAGTCTGAGCTTACCAAAGGTGCCCGGAGCTGTCGTCACCAGAGAGGTTTGTGATTTTCTCGCCACCTTGGCTCTTGCTTTCCCTAGATCCGCAATTGGTTGACGGGTGCCCCAAGTGTCGTGGCTTGTCTTTTTTCGGCACGGCGTTAGAGTCTCGTGTTCAGGTGTTTGTTAGTCGCTTTGTAGTTTGTGTGAGTGTGTTGATTGTGTGGGTTTAGCCCGGTTGCTGTAGGTTTTCACTCGGTTTTGTATTAAAAACCGAGCATCTCTTCTTAATTAATAAATGGGGCAAAACTTTTGCCTCCGTTTCAATAAAAAATGTATTTGCTGTCAATGTTGAAATTTCCAAAATGGGCTACTAATATGATCAGCTCCCAAATGGCTCACCTTTTTTTTTTTTGGGAAAACACCGATGGCTCTCACAGATATCATCTAGGTAATTGGGGCTTGATATGTCAGAAAAAAGAGTTTGGAGGGATGGGAGTGCAAAATCTTTGAGATTTTAATTTGTGTCTCCTAGCCTTCGTGGGTTAGAAAGTACCACTGGAATAGTAACAAAATTCAGATTGTTGAATCAAAGTATGACTTATATCAGAATATTTTTTGGGCTAAACCCAATAATGTTTCTCCTTTCTTAAGAGGTGTTTTGTGGGCAGCCCAAGCTGCTAAAGTGGGCCATAGATGGAAAGTGGGTAAATCTAATAAAATCCTAGTTTGGGAGGACATATGGTTCGGGCAATGTAGCCTGCCCATTGTTTTCTGGGAGTTATATGTGAGGTAATGAGCATCATGTCACTATTGATAGTGTTTGGAATGGATCTGATGATCGATTTTAGAAGAACTATTTCTCCCGCTCTTTACAGCCGTTGGTTAGACCTTGTCAACCTCATGACCACCATTTTCCTCAATGATGAGGAAGACATGCCTATGTGGATGTTCCACCCTTCCTGAAGAGCACTCGGTTAAATCATTTTATGCAGTGGTTAATAACGGGAGATTGTTCCTATCCATACTCTTGATATTTGTAAGCATTCTAATCCACCGAGAATTCATGTGTTTTTGTGGCTTTTAGCTAATAACAAAACCTTGACTAGGGACAATAAACCTTGACTAGGGATAATATACACAAGCAGATCGTTCCTGTTTATTCCGTTTTGAACCCGAATCAGTGGATCATCTTTTCTTTAAATGCTTTGTAGCTCAAAAGATTTGTAGGGTGTTGTCTATTGTTTTCAATGTTCAGTTAGGGTGTGATTTTGAATCGGTTGCCCATTGGCGGGTCAACAATAATAAAAATGTTGTTCTAAACTTATTTTGCTATGCAGTGCTAATGGTCATTATGGCCTCTAAGAAATGTATTTTGTTTTCAGGGGCGAAGCTGGCAAGACATGGACATGGTTTGGAGAAAAGTAGCTGTGGACTTCAGAAGATGGCCAGCTCTCTGCAAATATGTGCATTCAAGCTTATTGGACCGAAATCTGCTATCACTGGAGAGGACTAAGGGACTAAGGCTGAACAATCCCGATCGGGATTAAGAAGCAGTCGGGATTGTTCCTTTCCTAGTGCACAAAATAGACCGAGGGTTTTATTCAGACCGGGATTTGCAAGTTTAAGGTAAAAAAAAACTAGGATTTTTATCTCAAGGTTCATTTTGCTGAATCTTTCTGTGCTCGGGGTTTAAAATAGACTTTCCCTTACCGAATGGGCAGCAGTTGCAAGCCTGTGCTGACTGGTGTATTAGCTAAGCTACCTTGGGAGCCCGAGAAATGTAAGGGTCGTACTTCCTCCCTTCTTCCGCGAATAAGTGTACGTTTAGTTTTTTCTTAAGTGAAACTTTTAAAATTTAACCAGATTTTATCTTGGAAGTTGGTTAAATTTTATAATGTTCGAATTAAGATATAGCTAAATCGTACACTGATTTAACCGGGTAGCTGAGATGGACCACTTAAGATGAGCATCGACTATCAGATCGGGCGAGTGACCAAATCACACAGCTGGCTAGCTTAGCTATTGATCGACCTAGGTTGCTTAGTTGTGTTGACATGTGTGCGCGTGGAGATCGATCAAGCGGGCGGTGCTTGTGCACAGGGATCCGCGATGTCCAACACGGATTCGACCGCCCCAACAATCTGCACGCGTGGACACAAGCAAAGTCGTGCGTGCCTGCCCTCGGTCTTTGCTCCAAGTAACCGCCTTCTCGATACTCTAACCAAAACCAGCTAACACTCTCTGTAGCTAGTCAGTGCAACAGTACTATTAAACTGATCAGAGTCTGACTGTAATACGAAGCATCTGGCATCGGCCATGTGTTATCCTCGTCAGTCGTCACGTTCGTCCATTGTTTTCTCCCCGGTTCGGTTTTACCGGTACCACGCAGAGCGTTTCCAGGCACGTGATCCTGGTACGGAGGAAACTTGTATATACGTTGATTCCCAAAGTCCATGTTACAATTGGCAGTGGACGGCCTCCCAGCTAGCTAGTGGCTGCAGGCAGCATTAGCCATCGGTAATTAGAGCGATCTCCAGCCGCGTCCCCCAAAGCGTCCCTCAAACGGCGCTGGATTGAGCGTTTGGGAGCGTGTTTTGTTCGTGCCGCGTTTGGGGGACGTCGCTCCCCAGCCGCGTCTCCCAAACGCCTCCTCCAAATGAATATTGGTGCACGAAAATAAATGTTTTCATTCAATTTTGATTATATATTACAAAGTTTGAATGAAAACGGCTAGATTTCATCTAAACCTAGACTACTGACCGCCCGGCGGTGCGTTCGACGGCCCCGCCCCGTCGTCGCCTCCCCTACGCCGCAGCTCCTCCTGCGCGCGCCTCCTCTCCTTGCGGTCGGCGGTGGCCAGACGGCTCCGCTCCCGCCGCGCGTCCTCCTCCTCCGCGCGCCTCCTCTCGTTGCGTTCGCGGTGGCTAGACGGCTCCGCTCCCGCCGCGCGTCCTCCTCCTCCGCCCTCCCCTGCTGCGCCGCCTGGAGGGAGAGCTCGACGGCGCGACGAATCTGCGCCTCTTCGCGGGCACGGGCGTCGTCCTGGAGCTTCTTCTCCGACTCGAAGGACTCGACGAGCGCGCGTTGCTGATCGGCCGTCTCGTCCGGGTGCGGCCCGTCGTCGTCGGACCACTCGAACTCGTCGTCGTCGTCGTCCTCCACCTCGGTCTCCTCCGCCTCGGCCTCCTCCTCCTCCATTGGCGCCTCCTCCTCCACATCTGTTGGCGCCTCCATCATCGCCGCCGCCAACACGTCGTCCTCCGCCGCCAACCGGTCCGCCCGCCTCCCCCATAACGCCTTCGGCGCCGCCTCCCGCCGATGACGCTCCTCCGCCGCCAGCCGCCGCTGCGGCGCTCGATCGACTCCCGCCGCCGGCGCTCTATCGCCTCCCGCCGTTCACGGTACAGCGCCTCCCGCTCATCGCGCTGGCGCCGGCGCTCATCAGCCCACCGCTGCTCCATCTCCTCCCGGTACCGGCGCCGTCGCGCCTCTTCTCCCGTCGAGGCGTCGAACGCCGCAACGGTGTCGCACTGCTGCTCGTGCCACGCTGCTGCCGCCGCGGCCTCGTCAGCTGCGGGGGCAGGGGCGTAGAACGCCGCTAGATCCGCCGCGTGCGCCGCCTCACTCCGCTGGCGGGCCTGCTGCTCGAGTACCTCCCGTCGGTGACGGGTCGGACCCGCCACTCCCCGCCTCGCTTTTCGGTGTGTCCGGCGTCCCCGGTGCGTCCCCTGTGGGACGGGGACGGGCTCGGGGCGCCGGACACCGTATCGGGGCGCGTCGGACAAAAATGGGCTTTGGGGGACGCGGCTGGAACGCATTTTTAGTCCGGCGCGCCCCAAATTCCTTTGGGGGACGCTTTGGGGGACGCGGCTGGAGATGCTCTTACCTGTTTATGTACTGTTATCTACCTGGTAGCTGGTAAACTGGAACCTCAGATCGATTATGTATGAGTCCCCTCCCCCTTGCAAGGGATGAATATTAGATATAGTGATTAAATGGTGGGGAGATTGATCAATATTGTAACAATAAAGCATTATGCAATGTAGCGGGACTGATGCTAATTAAACTATGATAGATCATCGTGCTTGTATAGTATATTTCAGTTAAGCAGCTATAGCTGTTGCATATGCAGTGCTACATATGGTTATGGCCTAGCTAAATTATGTGATTACGAGTTTCCAGGAAAAAGTTATATGTGCAAGGGCTTGGCATTGGATACAGGATTAGGGGGGGTAGCAAGATCGATCATCAACGTTTTAGCATATGTAGCATTATGCATTGTAGCGGCAGTAATGCTGATTAAGTATATATAGGTCGTCGTGCTTTGTATAGTGTAGTTCAATTAAGCAGCTTAACTATAGCTGATGCAGTGCTACGTATGGCCTAGCTAGATTATGTATGAGTTTCCCCGGAAAAAATGGGTGCAAGGGATCGGCATTAGATACATGATTAGTGATAGGAAGACGGATCAACAACGTAACGATGTAGCATTATGCAATGTAGCGGCAGTAATGCTCGCTAAATTATGATAGATCATCGTGCTTAGCTATAGCTGTTGCATATGCAGTGCTATGGCCTAGCTAGATCCCAGATCGTGATACAGCTCCTGATTAGATTTAAGGTGAAAGATTATCTGGTCGGTTGCAAGTTTTGCAAGTTGCAGCACATAATATAGCTAGCACAGTCAGCTGGCTGCGGCCCTATAGCTCGGCCCCACACATTATATTACCGCCACCCTCTGATCAGAGTTCTCTGAGCCTCTGACTTAGATCTCTCTACTGCGTATGTATCACAACACTATGAGTCTTTTCTAATTACTTGGCATGCCTGTAGTAGAGACACAGTATCCCTGAAAATCTTGCCTCTTTGGAGATTTCTTTTCCTTGTTTTTCGTCATCTTTACAGAAAGGAAAATGTAAATAATACGGCCTAGGGATCGATTAGGCCAGTAGCTCCTTTCATTAGCGACAATTTTTTTACTTTGGCATCGCCCGGTTGAGTTTTTGCTCTTTTCCGGCTACTAGTTAGATACTCAGACGCATGGAAACACCAACAAATTAAACCCAATCACAAAAAATGCTGAGTAATCTTGTCTTAGCCGCAAAAAGGTTGCGTTGGATTTTTTGTTTGTATGTTTCAAACGGCCTGTCTCGAGTCTCAACCATCCTCTGCGAAATCTCAGCATGTGCGGCCGTTCCTAAAGCTGTACCTGAACGAAATTTTCTTTCACTGCCACAGCCCACAGGGAAAAAATAATAATTAAGGAATCTTTGTACCAAGAAAAGAAAATAGTACAACGATCAAGTTGCGCTTATGCGTGAGTCGTGAGGTCGATTCTCAAGCATGCAGCTAGCATGCATGGGAATCTCAAGGGTGGACGGCGCGCCGGAGATGCCATTGCCAGACGAGGCGATTGTCCAAGCTTCCTTCAACGACTCTGGGACATGACCTAAGTGATTAGTGGTGAAAACGACGTTAGCTACAAGCAACTTCACAAATAATTTATCGATCAGTGTGTTGTTGGGTAGGATGGGTTAATTAACGGTGTGCAGGTTGATCGACCTGCCGGGCGTGATAGCACAATCTGCGTCCGGGTTGTTGATTTGTTAATTTAGCCTTGCTAATTTGTCTAGAAGCAAATCGAACAGCTAAAGGTTAGAGAGAGGACAAGCTAGGGAACAATTTGATCATCATCACTATGTGTTTGGTACGAGGGCGCATCATCCCGCACTAGAATTACGACCGGAAATTGGGGCTTTCACCCCGTAACAACTTATTCCTCAAGCTAGCCTGGCATGCAATGTATCAGACGCAATTGCTCTCATAATTTTTGTTGCGATGCCATCCGTGTCACACCGAACCGAACGATACGTCGACTGAATGCCGCCATGTATATGCCCAAGCGCCTAACTCGAACACTTACACCGTAGTCCAATGGACGTTGACTTTGGAGCTATAGCTAGGAACGATAACTCTGTGAGTTCTTAAAGTGCATTGAATTTCTGAAAAGTGTGGCAATGGAACACCAACCCAAAAGACGGAAGCATCGGAACAAAGGGATTAAACAAGTAGTAGTAACAAATTTTAACCTAAGACAAATCAAATGATACACTGAAGTTTTCTAGATTTACAAAAAATCCGAGTAAACGCGATGGATGCAGAACTTGAGCAGTAAGGGCATCTCCAGCGGGCCGACCTAAATGATCCTGGACTGTCCGTTTCGGTCCGCGCGGACTGCCGGACAGCCCGCACACGCTCTAGCGGGGCGACGTAAACGGACCGACTCACCCGGACCGATCCATCTGTGCCCCAAATTTGGGACGCCGATGTGTCGGGCCGGACAATTCACGCGTCCTCACTAGAAGACCATGGTCCCTCCCGCCAGCGGCGCGCAAATTCCCTCCAAAAACCTTTCCACAGAAATTTGGCCGACGGGAAAGGAAGTGGAAGTGATGGATTCCGTCGCTGCGCCTGCCATGGCCACCGCTGAGAAGAAGTAGGCGAAGCCAAAAGAAGGCTGCCAAGGATGTGACGGAGGAGGAGCGCCGGACGGAGTCCAGCAAGCGCGCAAGCCGGAGAGAAGGCTTTTTGGATATATTGTAAGATATTGTCTAACTTCGCACGTTCCAGAGACAGTTGCCACTAGTTGGCGCTGCCTAGAGGGCAAGTCCACATATTATACATCTCAATTTGCTATGTTTTTGTGTTAAAATTTAAATGGAGTTTGCTAACTGGCCAAGTCTAGGCAAAGCCAATGCAAACGAATGAGTCACGGCGCTGGGCGCTCTGTCCAGATAAAATTGACAGCACAACACATGCTATTCACGGGCCGACTCAAACAGACAGAAACGAACCGAGCTGCCGATTTGAATCAGTCCGCTGGAAATGGCCTAAGCACATGAAGGTTAAGTGCGGGTGCTTTTGGATTGAGTCACCGAGAAGCTACAGGGAAAGCATGGAATCTTCTTCACCCTCTGCATCTGGGGGCATGGAGCTGCTTGGAAGCTTCAACCCTGCAGCAGCATGTCAATTCTATCTGGAGCCTCGAAAGGCGGAAGCTATAGCTAGGTCATGTTGATCGACGTGCTACTCTGCCGGGCCCCGGTGAACTGATCAGGTTAATCATGGGACGTCCGATCTGATCTATCACCAGAAACCTCACCGCCGACCTCGTCCTGTACGCGTCATACTGCAACAGTGCACGAACACTGGATCTAGCTGCATAGCTTGGTGCCTAGGCGCTTACCAGCTGAGAAAAAAGAACGGAAAACAGTGTGCGTCCGTTTTTGCAACCACGCCAAGAAAATCTCCAGCGGGGCCAACGCATTTGGGAGTCCAAAATATCTGGTTCTGTCCATTTGCATCAGCCTGCGGACGCCATGCGGCCTAGAACGACCGTTTGCGTCGACGGTATCTCAAGCGGTGCAGACGCATTTTTTAAACGGAGACAGCGTCAAGGAATGTCCCGTCGAGGCCTGCCGCCGGTGATTACCGGTTTCCGCGCGGGGACGTTCGTTCCCGCGCTTGCCCAATATATTGGCAAGTTTCACCGGTGTTTCGTGCGCGCGGGAAACGACCTGCGCGGCAACGGCGTGGCTATATATGGTGGACACCGGCGGGGGTGATGGGCACACCTCAAGCTAAACCCTAGCATCCATCCATGGTCGAGCACAATCTTAGCTGGGATCAGGTTGTTCAGATGTGCCGCCAAGCCCACCCGGAGGAGGAGCAGCTAGTCGCCGATGCTTTTCAGGCCGAGCAGCTGGACCTGGAGGCGGCGGAGGTAGAGGAGGCAGAGCGCGCGTAAGGGCGTGAGCGCCTCGCTGCGGCTAGGGCGGAAATCGCCGACGCCAGGGCCGAGCTCGCCGAGGCCTGGGCGGCGCTCGCGGAGGCGCGGACGGCGATGACGACCCCTCCTGCGGCCCCACCCACGGACGCCGTCATCCACGACATCGCCGACGATGACGACGTCGTACCCACCCGCTTCCACTGCGATGGCGACCAGTTGGTTCTGGTCGCGTCCTTCGAGACCCTAGGTGGAGACGCCCTGCGCCGTCACACTCGGGCAGCGGAGGAGGAAGCCCACAACTATGCAGTCGCCATGGTTCGGGGGTACATGTGCTCCGACCTGGACTCGCTCCAGCGGAGGGGCCCTTCTCCCGCGCGGGTCGAGCAGGAGAACCGGGAGCTGGCGGGCGCCATCGCCGCCAGGGACGAAGCGGTGGCGGAGGCAGCTAGGGACAGGGCCCGCTTCCACGCCCAGGGCGGTGTTGTAGGCAGCGGGCGTGGAGGCGGCCCAGGCGGACGAGGCGGCGGCGGCGGAGGCAGCGACGGCGGAGGCGGCCAACTCTATGGCTAGGAGAGTCTTGTCGGAGCGGCCAATATAATTAGCTTTTTGGGTAGATTTTCATATTTACCGTTGATAAATAACTGACAAAGGGTTTGATAAATGTGAGCTAAAAATGTTCCCAAAATATTCTAAATAAAATTAGGTTTTTGGGTTGATAATTTTTTACATTTACCATTGATAAATAATTGGCGGAGGGGTTGATAAATTATGAGCTAAAATATTTCCAAAATATTCTAAATGAAATTAAATTTTTGGATTGATAACTCTTCACATTTAGCATTGCTGAATAAGGAACATAGGGATTGATAAATTGTGAGCTAATAATGTTTCAAAAATTGTTGTAAATAAAATTAGCTTTTTAGGTCGATAACTTTTCACATTTACAGTTCATAAATACTGGGCAGAGGGATTGATAAATTGTAAGATAAAAATGTTCTAAAATATTCTAAATGAAATTATTTTTTGTGTCGATAACTTTTCACATTTATCCGTTGATAAATAACGGGCAAAGGGTTGATAAATTTGAGAGCTAAAAATGCTCCAAAAAATATTCTAAATATATTAGCTTTTCGGATCGATAACTTTTGATATTTACAGTTGATAAATAACTGGCATAGGATTTTATAAATTTTGAGCTAAACATGTCACCAAAATATTATAAACAAAATTAGCGTTGATCACTCAGGTAGTGATGGTTGATAAGTAAAATAGAAGGGGTTGATAACTTTTACTCCGAAAAAAAAGTTGTCAAGACATATCAATATGAGTGCTAGTTTTGAAGATCTGATCGATACCGATTTAGTGGTGAAGACGCATCTTAAATAGGAGTTATCGTTTATGAGATAAAACATTTTAAATATTCAAAATCGGAAAAGATTCTCGATGATGTCATCTATTTCGATCTGTAGCACATGCATGCAAAAAGTTTCCTTTTATGGTAAATTCAGACAGGTAAAAATTACCTAAAATAGAAAGAAAAAACTGACCGCTCGGGGAAGCTTTGAGCACTCAACCGCTAGCTAGGGATGCCCTTACTATAGACCGGAGAACAATACTCCATCCATTACACCAAACGTTAGGACGACGACCAGGACGGGTCGGTGGCGCGCCGTTGCTGCTGCTCCTCCACAAGCCTTGGATGACGGAGCCAGCTTCTCTGCACACGGGAAGTCGCCGAGCCACGGATCCATGGATCCATCGCCGTGGACTATCGAAGACGCAGCGGAAATCCTCCAAACCATCTTCAACCTCCAGATCCTGTTGGATAATTAGGCACAATTTCCATGATTAATTCCAGAATATAAAACATGATGACAGCAACTACTAACATGTGAAACTCGAACATACTAGATGCATTAATCAACATGAGTAGCAGCAGCGCAAAGGGTAAAGCATCCATCGCTAAACAGATCGAGATATGTCGCACGTACCGATCTGGCGGAGGTGGCGGTGGAGGTGTAGCAGACGATGTCGCAGCAGTAACGTTGTTGACGACAGGGACGACGGGTCGAAGTAGACGGCGTTGAAGACGATGGTAGGCAGCACCGCCCGACTTGGACGAAAGGCGACCCGTGATGAAGAGCTTGAGCAGTCGCGCAGAGCGCTTCCCAAAAACCTAATTCGCCCTCTCCCGTACAGGATCGCAAGGACGAGCGGTTCCGGAGACCTGCTCTCCCGTTCGCCGATGTACGTCGGCTCGCGGGATGGAGTAGGCTACGATGGCGGCGCAAGCAGAGAGAGGTGGAAACCCTAACTCGTGTATTGGATGTGTTTACGCGGTAGCCGGGCAGGAGATTATATAGGCTCGGGAAACCCTAGGCAACGTGGGCCACGCCCACGTCGCACGAACGTTTCGAGTGGGTTACAGATAGCCCACGATCCGGGAGCGACCCGAACCGACTAACTGCGATCTGTTCGTTTTCCTGAGCTGCAAAAAGTAAGGAAAGTCTCGGGTCGAGGCTCAATCCACTCACCACGAGCGCGGCGCGCGTCGTGACGTGTCGAGTCGAGTCGAGACGAGACGAGCGAGCGAGGAGGAGGAGGAGCGCGCGTGTAGCACTCCTATTCTCACTCACTTACTAGTGGTGGAACAACCCACCTTATAAGGTGGTCTAACTTCCTCCCAACTTTCCATGTGGGACTAAACTTCCCACCTCTTGCCACTCCCTAGTGAGCTGCCACCAACTTAGGCTCAAACTCACAAGGCTGCCACTAAGTGGGCTTTGAGATTTATAGGGAAAATCTGAAATCTAGTATGGGCCACCAAATGTGGGCCCAATATTTCAACAATCCCCCACCGGATCTCAAATCCCCATTTAGAGATTTACCAATACTCGTTGCTTGTTTATATACCGGTGTTTCAGCGGAGGCTGTTAAGTTGAACTTCCGCCTAGAACCTTAAGCTACATCCATTCACACTTGAACAATGGACTAAGCCTTGAATTGCAAGTTTTGCGTGAACATAGTTTCACTCAAAGTCATGACCAGTACATGGCTGCCAGTAGCCTACCCCGCGGGTGAAGCATCCGTCATACTTCGTGGTCTCTTCATGAGTTTACTAGAGATCACCCAAAATCTCATAGATTGCGACGTTTAACAATCGGACTCATATAGGTGTGTTATTTCAAGAATGCTCTGTAGGACAGCATCTTTGCTAAAATAGCCAACATAAACACATTAAGGCTTGTTGCCAACCTGCCTTACGAGCAATTGAGAGTTGTGCATCTTCACATAGAGAGGGTTACATAATACTCTCCTCAATTAAACCACTAGTTTGTTCTTCCCAGGTCCTAATTCACGGGATCTCCGATCACAAAGGTTGGGTTACCACTATGGCGTAACATCAATGGGTCTCAAACCCATCTCTCTCGATGCACTTTCTATCACATTACGTGATAGTCCCTTTGTAAAGGGATCTGCCGGGTTTTTGTCTCGTTTGAATATATGTAACGAGTTATTACTCCGGAGTTTCTCAATTTCTCGACGGACTTCAAACGTCTCTTGACGTGTCTTGATGACTTCGCGTTATCCTTAGAATTGTTCACTTTGACAATTACAGTTTGATTGTCACAATTCAAAAGGATTGCCGGAACGAGGTTTTTCAACCACGGGCAAGTCCATCAAGAGCTCACGCAACCATTACGATTCAACGAGTGGTTGTGTCTAAAGCGATAAGTTCTGCTTCCATAGTTGACCTCGTCAATATGGTTTGCTTGCAAGATCTCCATGACACTGCGCCACCTCCAAAGGTAAATACATACCCACTTGTGGCGTACAGATCAGCTACATCTGAGATCCAATTCGAATCACTATATCCTTCAAGAACAACTGGGTGTCCTAAATAGTGAATCCCATAACTCATTGTACCACATAGGTAGCGCATGACCCTATCAAGTGCATGCCAATGATCAGTACCCGGGTTTGACATGAACCTACTCAACTTGCTAACAGCAAAAGAGATGTCGGGTCTAGTCGCGCTCGCTAAGTACATGAGTGAGCCAACGATCTGAGAATATCTCAATTGATCTATGGCAATCCTCCGGTTCTTGCGTAGTGTCACACTGGGATCATAAGGTGTTGAAGAAGGCTTGCTATCAATGTAGCCAAACCGGCTCAAGATCTTCTCAACATAATGGGATTGCGTTAGAGTAATCCCACTCTCGTTCTTAATCAGCTTGATGTTCAGAATCACATCAGCTTCTCCCAGATCTTTCATATCAAAGCTCTTTGACAAGAAAGACTTGACCTCGTGTATTACTTTCATGTTTGTACCAAAGATCGAATATCATCCACATACAAACATAGTATAACACCTTCGCCCCCACCATGGTGATAGTAAACGCACTTGTCGACCTCATTGACAACAAAGCCTACGAAGTCAAAGTTACGTCAAACTTCTCATGCCATTGCTTAGGTGCTTGTTTCGAGGCCATATAAAGATTTCAGCAACTTGCACACCTTTCTTTCTTCACCTTTTACTACAAACCCATCGAGGCTGATCCATATAGATTTCCTCTTCCAACTCTCCATTAAGGAAAGCTGTCTTTACGTCCATTTGATGAACGATAAGACCATAGGAGGCAGCCATGGATAGTAGTACTCTAATGGTGGTAAGTCTAGCGAAAGGTGAATAGGTGTCGAAGTAATCTTCGCCTTCTCTCTGTGTGTAGCCTTTCGCTACAAGCCGTGCCTTGTCCTTTTCAATAGTACCATCAGGTCTTAGCTTCTTCTTGAACACCCATTTGCAGCCTACAGGCTTGCATCCATAGGGTCGTTCTGACAACTCCCAAGTTCCATTAGAAAGAATCGAGTCCATCTCATTATGGACAACTTCTTTCCAGTCATCTGCATCTGGAGATACATATGCCTCTGCAATGGACGTGGGATTATCATCTAAAAGGTACACAATGAAATCATTACCAAAGGATTTTGCAATCCCCTGTCTCTTGCTCCGTATAGGAGCTTAATTGTCATCCTTCTCGGTAACATTCTCATGTGATTGCTCAAAATACTCATTAGACGTACTAGATTCAGGAATTATATCAGTAGAAATTCTAGCAATGATATGCAGATCTTTCATAGGAAACATATTCTCAAACAATGTTGCATCACGAGATTCCATAATAGTATCAACATGCATATCAGGTACCTCAGATTGAACTAATAAAAATCTATAGCCAACACTCCGCGGAGCATAACCTAGAAATATACAATCCACTATCTTTGGTCCAAGTTTGCGCTTCTTAGTAATTGGAATATTGACTTTCACTAAACATCCCCATGTGCGCAAATACGAAAGTGATGGTTTTCTCCCAGCCCACTCCTCGTAAGGGGTTTTATCTTTATTCTTGTTAGGAACTCTATTCAGGACATGACATCACTACAAGAAAAGTTCTGATAGACAACGTCTCAAAATCGTCCGCTAAGGGGTATTTTTTGTCGCCTATGGGCCTAACCCGACGATATGGGTTCTGTTGTCTAAAGTGCGTCAGGCAAAGTCCTACGACGGTTTTTTCGGTCCGTCGCGCTTGGGCGCCCTTCCGCCACGGAAAATCGGACCGCTTGCGAAATGTTTCCGGGAGCCCGTTGACTCGCCGACGTCATGCAACCGACACGTGGCAGACGCCGCTAACTGGCAGTTAACGGCGTTAACCGGCTGAAACCCCGTGGTAGATGGTAGGCCCACACGAGGCCTGCCACGTCTTAAGCGGGCCGGCCCATTAAGTTTGCGGGCCGGCCCATTAAGTTTGCGGGCCGGGCCAGCTGACTTAGTTTGACCGGTCAACTATATAGCTGGGCTGGTCCATTAGTTACGTGGGCCGGGCCTAACCTCTAAGGTTGACTGGTCAAAACATTAATGGGCCGGCCCACTAAGCATGTGGGCGGGCCGAATGCACTCGTTTGACCGGTCAACAGGCAAAAGGGCCGGCCCAAAAAACATGTGGGACCCACTTTCCTGTTATCGGGCCGGCCCATTTACCAAGTAGGGTCCACCTTAAAGCAAGTGGGTCGGCCCAAGAAGTTATTGGGCCGGCCCAATTAGCATGTGGGTCCCACTTTCCTGCTATCGGGCCGGCCCATTTAGTACGTGGGGTCCACATTAGATCAAATGGGCCGGCCCACCAAGCCAGTGGGCCGGGCCAAAAGCACAGGTGGGTCCCACTTTCCTGTTAATGGGCCGACCCATTTAGTATGTGGGGTCCACCATATAGCAAGTGGGCCGGCCCAACAAGATAGTGGGCCGGGCCAAAAACACAGGTGGGTCCCACTTTCCAGTTAAAGGGCCGGCCCATTTAGTATGTGGGGTCCACCATATAGCAAGTGGGCCGGCCCAACAAGATAGTGGGCCGGGCCGAAAGCACAGGTGGGTCCCACTTTCCAGTTAAAGGGCCGGCCCATTTAGTATGTGGGTCCACCATATAGCAAGTGGGCCGGCCCAACACGCTAGTGGGCCGGGCCAAAAACACAGGTGGGTCCCACTTTCCTCTTAAAGGGTCGGCCCATTTAGTATGTGGGGTCCATCATGTAGCAAGTGGGCTGGCCCAACAAGACAGTGGGCCGGCCAAAAGCACGAGTGGGTCCCACTTTCCGTTAACGGGCCGGCACGGTAAGTAAGTGAGCCGGCCCAAAATGTAAGTGGGTCCCACACTATCGTTAATGGGCCGGCCCAATGCGTTATAGGGCCCTGGTTGTTTGACTAGTCAACTTGCATTAAATTTCATGAGCCTAAAATCCGATATCAATGATACACACAATTACATACACAAATAAAATCACTAGGAAAATTACAAGGCAATTAATGTGCCCAAATAAAAAAAATTACATAGAATCATTGAGGACTTCTATTAGCATCATCAATAACACGTTGACATTTGGCAATCGCCTTGATTGAATCTTGTGTACTCTTGGTCAACATATCGACTACGGACCTTAAAGCGGCAATACCATGTCTTTTATAAAGTACGACCTTGAGATGTTCACTTGTTTGATGAAAAGAATGGTCTAGGTTGACGGCTATGAGAGGATGCATCGGAACAAAGATCAGAACTTTTTGTGGGCCTCTCTTCTAATGAAGATTGCTTCATCGAAGCGCATTCGATAATAATGCAAAAAGAGTTAAATGATGAACTATGCAAACATGTATTAAGCATTGTCGATATGAGATAGTCACAAGTACTAAGCGTAGACTTACATTATATCGTTGCATAGGCTCACGCCGGAACCTTTTTTGCGCTCTATCTTCTACTAAGGACTTCTTCATTACAACTGCATTCTAGTAATATTGCAAACATAGTTACAACAGTGAACTATTCAAACATTTATTATGCAATGTAGATATAAGATAATAACAAGTTGCATAAATAAGACAATGTATGGAACTTGTACTAAGCGAGACTTACATCATAATGTTGCACGGGGTCGCTTTGGCGACTATCTTCTAATGATGATCTGCTTCACTAAAACTGCATTCCGGTAATATTGCAAAAATAGTTACAACAATTAACTATTCAAACATGTATTACGCAATGTAGAGATCGGATAACAACATGTAGCAGAACATACGGCTCGCTTGCAGGTCCTTCTCTTGCGTGCACTAGTCGTGGTCGACATGCCCGTCATTTTAGGTTCAGCCACAAGTGAAATGCTAATCCTCCTGCTCCATTGTCCTTAATGCTGTGTTTAGATATCACATTTAAGACCAAGTCAGCTGGTTTCAAATAACAAAAAACTTGAGTCTGCCAAATGAATAAGCCAATATTTACCGGATATCGGATTAAAACCAACTAGATGTTGCTTTGCATGAGATACGAATTTCGGACATTCGGATTTAGAGTAGGGTAATGCCAAGGTTTTCCACATAAAGTAAACTGGCATTAAGAATGACCAAATGTCGAGTTCAAATCACCTTCGCGGTTGCTCCAAGACAAGCATATCAAATAGGCGGAAACATAGTAAAGCATGGATGGCATTGCTATGGCAGGGTTCCAAGTGTTTATCTCTTGCATAAGGAACAATGCATATAGGTTATAGATAATAACGGAAGTAAACTGCCAAAGTTACCAACCAAGAACTCAGATTCCAACCTTCCCTAGCGTCCCCGCTGTTAATGTTGGATACTGTTAATGTTGGATATTCTAATAAGTGGTTCACATGATCAATCCCTAGGAAAAATAACATTGACAAGTTAGTCTACGATAATACAAAGACCAGACATGCACGCAGCAATAACTATACAAGGCTGTGCGACAGGGAGCATTCATGGAAAAAAATAGCTATAAGCTAAAGACGAGGTATAAGAGCAAGCAGATTGGAAATGCACATAGCATGATTATAAAAGCGATAAAAGAATAGCGAGACACGAGAAAACAGCTAGCGGCTAGCGGTGAGCTAATGACGTGGTATAAGAACAACCGGATTGGAAATGCCCATAGCATGACTATAAAAGGAATAGCATGCGAGTACAAAAATAGTTGGCGAGCAAATGAATGGGTCCCCTATAAATATGTGGATGCACACAGGTGTCGGTAGAATGAACGAGGATGGTAGCGACCGGATAATGCTTTGGTACTGTACAATATTTAAACGAACTTCATGCGAAGTAACACATCAAGAAATTTAATGGCATATGAGATCTGCAAATAACTACACAAAACATGGCTAAAGAAACACCGCGATCTAACGGGCCAGCGTACTAACCAAGCTGCGGCGGGGTGGACGGGGGCGGCAACTTGCATTCCGGCGGCGGCGAACGCGGGAGACGATGAGTCGACCCTGTTTCAATAGAAGCGGGCGTTAGTGAAGCGGATCCGGTTGGGCGGCAAGGGATTCGGTGAAGTTGATACGGCCGGCTGCGCCGAGGTAGTCGGTGGAATAGATCGGCTTCGTGGAGGGGGGCGCGGTGAAGTAGACACGGTTCCGTTGGAGAGGATCCGGTGCGTCGACGGGAAAGGCGTTGATTGCTACGCCGTGGATGAGGTCGGCGGTGAAGCGGATCCGTCGGTGGCGAGGTCGGCGGTGAAGCGGATCCGTCGGTGGCGAGGGCGGCGGGGAGTGGATCAGGTGGGTGGACAGCCAACACGATCAAGGCTACGCTGTGGAGGAGTATGCCGGCGGCGAAGCGGATCTAGTATCGTAGAGAGTCGAGCTTTGGCGTGTGAGAGTATTTTTGAGCTAATGGGGCGAATGGTTGGTGGGTGGGTGGGCACTGTGGGGAGGGTTCGGGATCTAGGCAAGATATTTCATTGTTACCGAATGAGCCCTCCATGGTCGGTGGGTTGTAGCTTCCGGACCGGGGTTAAAAGGGTAAAACTGGTCACGGGATTTTCGAATGGATGCGGCAGGATGATTTGGCGCGCGGCCGAAATTTTCAGTTTCAAGCTACGAGCAGAACGACAAAAATAATGTTCTTCCCCAGGGAGCTCTCATTTCTTCCTCTTCTCTTTCTCTCTTGAGTCTCTCCCACTCCCCTGGCTCCTCTCCCCCTTCTCTCCGGCAGCCTTGCCGGCCGGAGACGAGGCCGACTTCTCTCTGTATATCGTACACCCTCCGAACTAAATTAATTGATTCAACTTTCCTTAGACGTGTATGTATCTCGAGTAAAAACATGTGTGGATACATCCATATTTAGATAAGCAAAGTTGAGTCGGTTAATTTGGATCCGAGGGAGTTCATGTTGTTGTAAGCTTAGATCCAGGTGTTTCCCATGAGCGAGAATGGCGCAATGGAGTCGGGGATCTCGTCATCGGCTTCGGATCCGGCCTACGGTGAATCCGGCGGATCTTGCCGGCCAAACCCCGATCTCGGTGCCATCAAGGTGATGGCGCTAACGGTGAGGCTTGCTTTGGTCAGTGCTTCAGATCTGGTCAATTGGGAAGTCAAGCTGCTAACGTTCACAAGCTCGGGGCATACGACGGCGTCATCCGTCTTGCCCGTGAACATCTTGGCCTTTCAGCGGCCCTTCTCAGAGCCAATGTGCCGTTGCTGAGGCCCTTCTTCTCCTTCGTCCTGGCGACTACCGGCGACACCGTCCCAAGTGGTGCGTTGATGACCCACAAGTATAGGGGATCGCAACAGTCTTCGAGGGAAGTATTACCCAATTTATTGATTCGACACAAGGGGAGACAAAGAACACTTGGAAGCCTTAACAACGGAGTTGTCAATTCAGTTGCACTGGAAACGGACTTGCTCGCAAGAGTTTATCGAGTAGTAACAGTTTTATAGCGATAGCGGTAGTGAAATAACGAGCGGCAGAGTAACAAAGACAGCAGTGGTGATTATAGTAAACGGCGAGGATTAAAATACGTAGGCACGGGGACGGATGACGGGCGTTGCATGGATGAGAGAAACTCATGTAACAATCATAGCGAGGGCATTTGCGAGATAATAATAAAACGGTATCCAAGTACTAATCAATCAATAGGCATGTGTTCCAATTATAGTCGTACGTGCTCGCAATGAGAAACTTGCACAACATCTTTTGTCCTACCAGCCGGTGGCAGCCGGGCCTCAAGGGAAACTACTGGATATTAAGGTACTCCTTTTAATAGAGTACCGGAGCAAAGCATTAACACTCCGTGAACACATGTGATCCTCACGTCACTACCATCCCCTCCGGTTGTCCCGATTTTGTCACTTCGGGGCCATTGGTTCCGGACAGCGACATGTGTATACAACTTATAGGTAAGACCATAAACAATGAATATCATGATGAAACAATAACATGTTCAGATCTGAGATCATGGCACTCGGGCCCTAGTGACAAGCATTAAGCATAACAAGTTGCAACAATATCATCAAAGTACCAATCTACGGACACTAGGCACTATGCCCTAACAATCTTATGCTATTACATGACCAATCTCATCCAATCCCTACCATCCCCTTCAGCCTACAGCGGGGGAATTACTCACACATGGATGGGGGAAACATGGCTGGTTGATGTAGAGGCGTTGGCGGTGATGGCGGTGATGATCTCCTCCAATTCCCCGTCCCGGCGGAGTGCCAGAACGGAGACTTATGGCTCCCGCGACGGAGTTTCGCGATGTGGCGGCGTTCTGGAGGGTTTCTGGCGACTTCGACTTCTCTTCGTGCGTTTTTAGGTCGAGGCGAATAAGTAGTCCGAAGGAGGGCGTCGGAGGCCGGCCGAGGGGGCCACACCATAGGGCCGCGCGGGCCCCCCCTAGGCCGCGCCGCCCTATGGTGTGGGGCCCTCGGGCCTCCACTTCAATTGCCCTTCTGGCTCCGTTAGTTTCCTGGGAAAATAGGGCCTTCTGCATAAATTCCGAGGTTTTTCCCGAAAGTTGGATTTCTGCACAAAAACGAGACACCGAGAGCAGTTCTGCTGAAAACAGCGTTAGTCCGTGTTAGTTGCATCCAAAATACACAAATTAGAGGCCAAACAATAGCAAAAGTGTTCGGGAAAGTAGATACGTTTTGGACGTATCAACTCCCCCAAGCTTAGCTTATTGCTTGTCCTCAAGCAATTCGAGTTAACAACTCGAGCGATAAAAGAACTTTCACGAACACATTTGCTCATATGATGTATATATTCTCATGTTATGGCTAATACTTAAGCGAGTTCATAATGAGACACATGCAAATAAGATCATCTAACGAGCTATGTCAATCATGGAGAGGTACCAACAATTAATAATAAGCATCATGAATCATGTATATAAGCGAGGATTGCAATGTTCATAAGAGAGTATGATAAAGTGGTATCTCGCTTGCTCGTATTTGATCGGCAAAACATAAATGCCCGGGCACCTTTGAAGTTCATAGAAAGACTAGAAGTAGTGATTGTCAAAGATAAAAGCATCAAAGTTATACCACAATCAATCATATTTTGAGACAAGCATATTATACTAAGAATGACAGTTGTGCTCTCAAGATAGTACTCAAAGAAATAATGGAGACACAACATAAAAGTAAAAGATTGACCCTTCGCCGAGGGAAGCAGGGATTAACATGCGCTAGAGCTTTTCATTTTTATAAATCAGGAGTAAAATTATTTTGAGAGGTGTTTGTTGTTGTCAACGAATGGTAATGGGTACACTAACTACCTCGCCAACCGGACTTTCAAGAGCGGCTCCCATGAATTATTGCATATTTATTTGGCACTCCTTCCAACCTTTCTTGCACAAACCATGGCTAACCGAATCCTCGGGTGCCCGCCAACAATCTCATACCATGAAGGAGTGCCTTTTTATTTTAGTTTTATTATGATGATGACACTCCCCCCAACCTTTGCTTACACAAGCCATGGCTAACCGAATCCTTCGGGTGCCGTCCATCAATCACAAACCATGGAGGAGTGTCTATTTAAGTTTAATTAATTCGGGATGGAATCCCATTGCCGCTCTTTTTGCAAAATTATTGGATAAGCGGATGTGCCACTATTCCATATGAGAGTCCGTCAAAAGTAAATGACAAGGTTGAAAGCTAAACACCACATACTTCCTCATGAGCTATGAAACATTAACACAAATTAAGAAGCATTTTGAAGATTTTAAAGGTAGCGCATGAGAACTTACTTGGAATGGTTTGAAATGCCATGCATAGGTATTTATGGTGGACACTCTGGAATGACTTGGTTTTCATGTGTTTGGAGGCACGAGCAGCGTTCCCGCTCAGTACAAGTGTAGGCTAGCAATAGACTAGGGAGCGACAAATCAAGAGAGCAGTAACTGTCATAATCATGCTTGCGGCAAAATAAATTAACAGAGGCATAAAAAGTGATACAAGAACTCTGAAGCAATATAGATCATCGAGGCTTAATTGACTTTTTGTTCAGTCATATGCATGCGTGAGCATGTGCCAAGTCGATATAAATGAATTATTCAGAGGAGGATACCACAATGCCATACTTACTTATGAATAAAACAATGCAAGCAAACATCCATGACATGCTACTCATATTAATAGATTGGAGCTAAACATGAGAGATCATAAACTACTAGACTTTCTCAAATAACATATACCTCACATGAACCAACTAAGCATGCTCACATGGATGAGTATATGTACAAAAATGAAAACAAATAGAGTTCATACCAGCCTCTCACCACAATCGGATTGTCGTAGATCGTCATTATTGCCTTTTCACTTGTGTAGCTTGGATAATATGAAATGAAAACCACGCTCCAGCCACCGAAGACCATTGAACTCATGATGAACTTTACAAACCAAAGAAGAACAGCAAATATTTTTGGTGTTTTCAAATTTGAGAATAAGAACAAAAGGAAACAAGCAAACAAAGCAAAATCTTTTGGGTTTTCTTATAGCAAACTAGCAATAGCAAATAAAGCGAAACAAATGCAAGAAACCAAAGCAAACAAATGGTGAAAAGAAACAACAGAAATATTTTTGGTCTTTTTGTGTTTTGGAAAGGAACAAAGCAAAAACAAGAAATAGCAAACTAAAAGAAACACAGAAAAGCGAGATGGCAGAAATCTGCCAAAACCCGACAGCAGTACAGAAATCGATTTTTACAAAAATCTTACGTTGCTCAGTTCAAAAAGTGTTCAACTAATGAAAGTTAGATAACAACCTGGGGAACCTGCACAAAAATTTTCAGCTTAAAATGACACTCTGGCTATGTTTGCACGAATTTTTACGGTAACAGTCCAGAATCTGTTTTCAGGCAGCACTTCCCCAAATATCATCTTCCTCTCATTAGAAAACCACTCAAACGAACAAAGCAAGTATGTGCAAGTATCCAGCAACCATAATATGCAAAGAATGAGTGATGCCGGTATACCTCCCCCAAGCTTAGGCTTTTGACTCTTCTTGATCACATTATATCACCCTTCTCTCTTGACCCTTGAAAACTTCTGCCACACCAAACTTCTCATAAACTTCATTAGAGGGGTTAGTACTCAAAAACTTGAATCCACCTTGGTCCTGTAGTGACACATTGCAAGAACTCAATAAAACATTAGCTACAGCTCTCGACGTCTAGAAAGCCTTGCTTAAAGTCCGCAAAAGACAATGCAAAAAACAGAGACAGAATCTGCCAAAACAGAACAGCCAGTAAAGACGAATTTTAAACAGGTACTTCCGTTGCTCAAATCAGAAAACTCAAAACTAACGAAAGTTGCGTACATATCTGAGGAACACGCACGTAAATTGGCATATTTTTCTGAGTTACCTACAGAGAAAACAGCCCAGATTCGTGACAGATAGAAATCTGTTTCTGCGCAGAAATCCAAATCTAGCATCAACCTTCTATTAGAGACTTTACTTGGCACAATAATGCAATAAAATAAAGATACAAAAGTATTGCTACAGTAAGTAAAACAAGTGGAAGAAGAAAGAAATGTTGTTTACCTCCTCTATGCATATAAAAAGTATTTGTTAACAAGGTTGATCAAGTCTTGCCACCAAATAAATTTTACATAGCATAAGAAGAAATAAACCTCAAATCAATCATGTTACCTTGAATTGTATTGATATGGATCCAATCACAAGAGTTTGATATTCTTCTTTAGGCTCATATATTGGACAATCGATAGTTCCAACTTTGATAGTTCTCACATTAGAAATAGTATTAACTCCACATGCTTTTTCAATCCTCTTGGGAAAATAGACGGTGTGCTCCCTATCATCAACATTGAAAGTAACCTTTCCTTTATTGCAATCAATAACAGCCCCTGCGGTGTTAAGAAAAGGTCTCCCAAGAATAATAGACATATTATCATCTTCGAGCATTTCCAATACAACAAAATCAGTTAATATCAAGCGGTTAGTAGTAACTTGAACGGGAACATTCTCACATATACCAACAGGAATAGCGAGTAGATTTATCAGCCATTTGCAAAGATATATCGAGTAGGTATCAACTTATCTAAGTAAAGTCTCTTATAAAGAGAAAAAGGCATAACACTAACACCGGCTCCCAAGTCACATAGAGCAGTTTTAACATAATTATTCTTAATAGAACAAGGAATAGTAGGTATACCTGGGTCGCCCAACTTCTTTGGAACTTTGCCATTGAAAGAGTAATTGGCAAGCATGGTGGAAATTTCCTCATTGGGGATTTTCCTTTTGTTAGTAACAATATCTTTCATATACTTTGAATAAGGAGGCAATTTAATAGCATCGGTCAAAGGGATTTGCAAGAATAAAGGTTTCATCCAATCACAAAATTTATTATAGTGTTCTTCTTCCTTTGATTTTAGTTTCTTAGCAGGAAAAGGCATTTGCTTTTGCACCCAAGGTTATCTTTCATTACCATGTTTCTCAGCAATAAAATCTTCTTTAGTATACTTTTTATTTTTAGCATGCTTTTCGAGGTTCTTCTTCAACCTCTTCTTTATCAGGAGTATCATTCTTATCATTATCTTTATCATTATCATGTTCATTACCACTTTCGGTTTCAGCATCGAAATAGAAATACTATTAGGATCATTAACAGGTTCGAGAGGATTCTACAACATTTTTATGTTTCTTCTTCTTTTTCTTAGAAGGAGCACTAGGTTCAGTGCGTTGAGAATCTTGTTCAACTTTTTTGGGATGTCCTTCAGGATATAGAGGATCCTGAGTAGAAACACCACCTCTAGTTGTTACTTCATAAGCATGTTTTTCTTTAGAATTATTTCCCAACAAGTCATTTTGCACTTTAGTGAGTTGATCAATTTGAGTTTGAACCATATGAAAATGTTTAACAAGCATCTTAACATCATTGGAGGTTCTCTCCACAATATCATGCAATTCACTAATAGCTCGAGAATTTACCATTAAATGATTCTCTACTCTCATATTAAAATTTTCTTGCTTAACAATATAATTATCAAACTCATCTAAGCATTGTGCAGGAGGTTTTGAATACGGAATATCTTCTCTAGTAAAGCGTTGAAGGGAGTTTACCTCAATCATGGATGAAGGGGAAATTGTCTCACATATATCTTCTATGGGAGGTAGATTCTTCACATCTTCAGATTTAATACCTTTCTCCTTGAGAGACTTCTTGGCTTCCCTCATATCTTCATCATTCAATTTAATCATACCCCTCTTCTTCAATATCGGCGTTGGAGTTGGTTCAGGCGTAGTCCAATCATCATGATTCCGGCCTATTTTAGCCAATAATTCTTCAGCTTCGTCCGGAGTTCTTTTCACGAAAACACAACCAGCACAACTATCCGGGTATGCCCTAGACTCAATGGTTAGTCCACTATAAAATATATCAAGTAAATCATGCTTTTCCAAATCATGGTCGAGCCGAGCTCTAATAAGAGAGCAAAATCTCGCCCAAGCCTCGAGCAATTTCTCTACATCTTCTTGGTCAAAATTATAAACTCTCTGCAAAGCAACATGTTGAGCACTAGCAGGAAAGTATTTCCGGAAGAAAACATCAAGCAATTCTTTTGGACTTTTAATAGAACTAGGTGGCAAACTATTATACCAAGTTTTAGCGTCATCCTTTAATGAGAATGGAAAAATTTTAGCAACAAAATAAGTACGCATCTTAACATCATCGAGAAAACAAGCTACTCGGAGTAGATAACTCAATCATGTGTTCAACAACACTTTCTTTTTCAGTACCACAAAAGGGTGTTTTCTCAACAATAGCTATATGAGATAGATCAAGAGAAAAATCATAATCTTTATCCTTAATGTTTATAGGAGATGTGGCAAATTTAGGATCGGGAGACAGTTTATATCTAACGAGCATGTTCACGCAAGCAACTTTTTAATCTTTCTTGCATCGGTAGTAGCATTGCATTTTTCAATAAAATCATCATCAAGTTCCACATAATCCTCATCAAGATCATCACTAGAGTAATCAAGTTCAGGTGAATTAACGGGTGTAGTAACATCAGGAGTTTCGGTATTTTCAATTTGTCTAGACCTAGCAATTGTAGCATCTAGAAAAGTTCCCAATGAACCACTATCATCAAGCACGAGCGAAGCATCATCAATATTATGAGAGTTTTCAGATTCAGCGGACGTACCGAGCATTTGAAGCATGTGGCGGTGAAACAAGTTTATCAATCACGAGATGGTGAATCAAGAGCAGCGAGAGGTACTCGAGTTGTACCTTTTCTTGTAGTGGATGGTAATATGGCGACCTTAGTATCGCGAGTTTTACCCATGATGGAGAATTTGCAGTGAACAATATCAATCCAAGTGAACTTCTAAATAAAGCTATGCTCCCCGGCAACGGCGCCAGAAAATAGTCTTGATGACCCACAAGTATAGGGGATCGCAACAGTCTTCGAGGGAAGTAAAACCCAATTTATTGATTCGACACAAGGGGAGACAAAGAACACTTGAAAGCCTTAACAACGGAGTTGTCAATTCAGCTGCACTGGAAACAGACTTGCTCGCAAGAGTTTATCGATAGTAACAATGTTATAGCGATAGCGATAGTGAAATAACAACGGCGAAGTAACAAAGACAGCGAGTAGTGATTTTAGTAAACAGCAGGATTAAAATACCGTAGGCACGGGGACGGATGACGGGCGTTGCATGGATGAGAGAAACTCATGTAACAATCATAGCGGGGCATTTGCGGATAATAATAAAACGGTATCCAAGTACTAAGCAATCAATAGGCATGTGTTCCAATTATAGTCGTACGTGCTCGCAATGAGAAACTTGCACAACATCTTTTGTCCTACCAGCCGGTGGCAGCCGGGCCTCAAGGGAAACTACTGGATATTAAGGTACTCCTTTTAATATAGTACCGGAGCAAAGCATTAACACTCCGTGAACACATGTGATCCTCACGTCACTACCATCCCCTCCGGTTGTCCCGATTCTTGTCACTTCGGGGCCATTGGTTCCGGACAGCGACATGTGTATACAACTTGCAGGTAAGATCATAAACAATGAATATCATGATGAAATAATAACATGTTCAGATCTGAGATCATGGCACTCGGGCCCGAGTGACAAGCATTAAGCATAACAAGTTGCAACAATATCATCAAAGTACCAATTACGGACACTAGGCACTATGCCCTAACAATCTTATGCTATTACATGACCAATCTCATCCAATCCCTACCATCCCCTTCGGCCTACAGCGGGGGAATTACTCACACATGGATGGGGGAAATATGGCTGGTCGATGGAGAGGCGTTGGCGGTGATGATGGCGATGATCTCCTCCAATTCCCCGTCCCGGCGGAGTGCCAGAACGGAGACTTCTGGCTCCCGAGACGGAGTTTCGCGATGTGGCGGCGTTACGGAGGGTTTACGGCGACTTCGACTTCTCTCCGTGCGTTTTTAGGTCGAGGCGAATAAGTAGTCCGAAGGAGGGCATCGGAGGCCAGCCGAGGGGCCACACCATAGGGCCGCGCGGGCCCCCCAGGCCGCGCCGCCCTATGGTGTGGGGCCCTCGGGCCTCCACTTCGATTTGTCCTTCCGGCTCCGTCATTATTTTGGGAAAATAGGGCCTTTCGTCAAAATCCCGAGGTTTTTCCCGAAAGTTGGATTTCCGCACATAAACGAGACACTAGAACAGGTTCGCCGAAAACAGCGTTAGTCCGTGTTAGTTGCATCCAAAATACACAAATTAGAGGCAAAACAATAGCAAAAGTGTTCGGGAAAGTAGATACGTTTTGGACGTATCAGTGCCCTCTGTGCAGTTCCACCCGTCAGATTAATGGTAACGGTAAGGCCTCTGACCTGATGGCAACCCTCCCGTCCGAGCGTCTGCGAGGGGTTTCAAACTACAGAGAGGAGAAAACTGAGGAAAAAACTAACGAGCTGGGGAAAACTGAGCACAACTAAGGACCCAAGGGCACGAAAATAGAAATCCCAAAGAAGAAAGATTGGAGTATACAAATACAATCGAAAGAATTTTCATTGTACATCTTCGAGCTATACATAACTCGTCATGTACTCCCATCGGGAGATCAAGATATTATGTCATCATATTAATCGAGTAAATACACTATTCCAGCAGCCGACAAAGGCACTCAACAATATATTCTCTGAGCGCATCCACCGCGGTAAAATCTCTGAATGCCGTAATATTTTACGAAGGTAAGTCCCCGAGATCCGTCCTGTGTAGCGTGATATCGTACCCGAATGCGCTCTACTGCTTTATCCGCGTCAACAAACACGAAGAAAAATCCTAGCGGACACGTTAGGTACTCGATAAAATATGACTGGAATTCGGTTCACGATAAGTCCTTAAGCGGCGCGTGTCGATTACGCCAGTATCCCGAGTTCAAGTCCATGGACTTGAGCTTGAAGTAGGTTTATGCGGATTTTTCACAAGAGCAGTTAACTGGTTCCTGATCCGTCAGATGAACCAGCCTCATTTACCAACATCCCTGTACAAAATAGATGATAAACAGAAATATTCGACTCAACATTATGTAAAGATATGATCTGACTGTGCATTGGAGATTTTGCTTGATTCTACGATTCAAACAAAATCTCGGGGGCTACTGACTTCGGCATCCCCAATGGGCCTGCCGAATAAGGTACCCGAGGATATTTGGAGGCCTACGACCCGAAGCTTTCAAGGTCCGGAAGCCCAGTAAACATCGATATAGAAGATAAAGCTAGATTAGGAACAAAGAGTCATGTAATTATACAGGAATGACTCAAATAGTCTCCCGGAGTTTGTAACTTGTACGATACGAAAGTTTCGGTTCTACCTCTTATATAAAGTGGATCCGAAGGAGAAAGAGAGGATCGGATCCATTGTCAACATAACCCTAGTTTTTCATAGTCGGGAATCTTTTTCGGCTGAACCTTCGAGATCTACTTGCCCTCTACTTTCTACGAAAACCCAAGTCTACAATCTGTAGGCATTGACAAGTTAATCCCTTGTCACCTGTAGCAAACTAGTTTTTGTTTTAACATTTTTTTATAACTTTACTTTTAAAAATTTTGCTATGAAGATTTTTTTCATAATAGTATACAATTCTTGTAAGTCAGGTGATAGATTTTGTTGCAATACTTAGTACGACTCGGATCTGCCCTGGGGTGGCATTTTTAATTTTGTTAATACATTTTCTTTTTGTTGCAACCGTCTGTGACTTCTGGAAATATTGTTGGATTTGTAGCAATAAAAATTATTGTTCAGCCACTTTTATGTAGCAATTTTTTTGAAATTTATAGCGATGTTTTTGTTGTAGTAGTATAATTATTTGTAGCAATAAGGGAGTAACTAATCTTGAGTTTAATGGGAGATCATTGAATTTCAGTCCCTTCGTCTACATAAAAATATCGGTTATATTTGTCTAGATTGAGATGTATCTATACATAAGAAAGTATCTAGATACATTTAAATTTAGGTAAACTTATGATATTATTCTTTTATGGACAGAGGTTGTAGAAGATATACTAGCATATTATGCTACCTCCGTCCCGAAGCTTAAGGCTTATAGTATTATTTTTAGAAAGACAAACTATATCAAATTTGACTAATTTTTTACGAAAAAATATTAACATGCAAAATACAAAACTAAAATAATTAGTTATATAATGAGATATATTTTCGTATTATATCTACAAAATATTATATTTATTAATAGATTGTTCTAAAATTTTGGTCAAAGTTTACTTGGTTTGACTTTTTTTAAAAAAATAAGCCTTAACATTTAGGATTGAGGTAGTAGTAACTAATGGTTAACATGTAGCACGAAGCAATCTAAAGATTTGGGTGTTTGACTTGTTGCAATTCATGGACGTTTTTATCCAAGGCAATATTAAAACTTATAGCTAGCGTGATTTACGCAATTACATATGCTACGAGTTGACCGGGAATTAAGCTGAGATTTAGAATTAGAAAACCATCACTTGGAAAAACGAAAAACTCTCTTTGTATCCGCCAAATAAAAGAAAATGGCTTGCTATCAACCGACCGATCGAAGCGCAAGAGATCGGTCGTGTTGATGCAGCGCATGTGGCCTTCCTTCCAACACGTTGTTTCACATGTTCGCTGTTTTCCGGTGCTTTTTCGTGAGCGGGGCTATTATAATTAGCTAGGCATAGCATCTACTCCCTCCGTCCTTAAAAAAAGTGGACGTTTAGCTCCAAATTTTATCCACAAAAAAGTGTACTTCTAACCCAATTCACATTAAATTAGCAAAACTTACTTCCCTCTCTCATGGTACAGAAATCAAATCCAATAATATTAGCACACATTCTTCTTATTTTTTACATGCACTTAGCTTATTGGAGATGAAATAATTAGAAAAGAGTGAGATATTGATTTGCATTTTTCCAACGTATTTTCCACCCTAATTCATAATTTATCTTAAAAAACTTGCATATACACTTGTTCGTGGATGGATGGAGTACGCTGCTAGCTAGCACGCAAGCTCGGGCTAGCTAGGCATATCATGCATGGACGCTACTAGCTAGCATGTAGGATTATGTAGGCTTAGGCGCTTACCTAGATTTTCCTAATGTATGGGTTGTTACCATTGCTCTATTTTTACCTGCTCTCTTTTATTTGCTACTTTTGCTCTATTTTTGATCGCTCGCCGCGGTATTATTTGGTCAGCCCCGTCCCTATCATTCTACCCCCGAGTCTACATTTGTGACGTCGTTTGGTTTCTCCGAGCGATTTCGGGAATAAGCATGGGGTGGTCGGATCTAGCGCCTACGGCCCTCCGGCGAGTACGTGGCTACAATGGACAATAGTACAACTAAGTTTCCCCCGTAATTTTTTTGATGTTGCATAGGTTTGTTAATTTTGTAACAGACACAAATGTACATTGTAGCCAAAGCACACGTTGTAATATTTAACTCGGTGTATGCCACAAATTTATGTTTACCCTAGATCATTCGATGTGGCATTAGTTATTTAAAAATATAGCATGCTGGTATAAACTTTGTTGGAAAAGCACACACCAAATGTTGTAAAGGTCTACTACAAGTTGAAAACTATCAACTAAACCATTTTAACACTTTTTTTGTTGTAATCATCTATAACTTTTGTTAAAATAGATAGTGATTTTCATTGCAACTAGATATGTAGCAAATTTGTTATTTCTTAAACAGTTTTTCGTAGCCACAAACACATGTTATTTTGTTGTAATAGTTTGCGATCTTTGTTGTAAAATGCCTGTAGCAGACTAGTTTCTGTTTAAACATTTTTTTATAACTACTTTTTAAAATTTTGCTATGAAGATTTCGTTGCAATAGTAACAAAGTCAGGTGATAGATTTTGTTGCAATACTTAGTATGACTAGGATCTGTCCTAGGGTGGCTTTTTTAATTTTGTAAATACATGTTATCTTTGCTGCAACCGTTTGTGACTTGTGCAAATATTGTTGGATTTATAGCAATAAAAATATTGTTCAGCCACTTTTTGTAGCAATTTTTTTAAAATTTATAGCGATGTTTTTCTTGTAGTAGTATTATTATTTTATGCACCAGTTGAAATTTTTTTATTGTGATATTCTCTGTCTTGGCTGAATTTGGAAGCAGCTTGTTCGGATATAGAAATAGGAGAGAGAGATCGCAACAGATCATGGTGGGCGCCACAAAGTTGACTAAGAGCATCTCCAGTCGCGTCCCCCAAACCGTCCCCCAAACCGCGCCGGATTGAGCGTTTGGGGGACGTGTTTCGTTCGTGCCGCGTTTGGGGGACGTCGCTCCCCAGTCGCGTCCCCCAAACAAAATTTCGCAAATTTTAAACTTAACTAGATTCGATTAGATTCGTCCAAATTTACATAGATTCGAACGAAATTTGACTAACTTTAAAACTAAACCTAATCTAGAACCGCTTGCGGCGGCCGGAGGCGTCGTAGTACCGCCGGAAGTTGTACATCTCGTCGGTGACGACCTCCTCGCTTGCCGCGCTCGTCGACGGGCTCGTCCACGGGCTCGTCCTTCACTCAAGCCGCTTGGTCCTGCCTCGCCGTCGTCGGTGAGGTCCACCGACGGCTTGCCGGAGTCGAGGATGGACATGGCGATCGCCGCGTCCAGGTCGCCCTCCGGGCGTCCTTGTCGTCCATGGACGCCATGAACGCCGCCCGCAGCCCTGGGCGGTCCTCGGGGTCGTCGCTGCGGCGATGAGCCGCCGCTGCCGCTCGTGCTCCGCCGCCAGCGCCGCCTGCGACGCTTCCTCCGGCTCCTCCTTCACCTCCGGCTTCGGGATGAGGAGGGCGTCGCCGCGCCTCCCTTGCTGCCGCCCGCTGCCGCTGCCGCCACGCCTTGTGTTGACGGGCGTCGCCGGCTCCTCCTTGACCTCCCGTTTGGGGACGGTGTAGGGCGCCGACCGGTACGACGAGGACGGCGTATATCGCGCCGGTCCCGAGGAAGAAGAGTGCGAGGAGGACGAGTACGTCGTCCTCCTCGGCTGCCATTGAGGAGACGGCGGCGGCGACGACGGCATCTCCAGCCCGCGGGCGCCGTTGCGGATGCCGCGGATGACGTTCTCGAGGGTGCGCCCGGAACGCCCCGAACAGGGCGCGGCCGTCCTTGTTCCGAGCCGTTGGGGCCGCCGACGAGCCCGTCGGTGCCTGTGCATCTCGACGTCGTACTTGGCCTTGAAGTACGTCGTCCACCAGGCGTCGTTGTTCTCGACCGCCCACGTCGGATCCCTCCGCTCCTCCGCGGTGAGTTGAGCCCGCCGGGCCATGACGGCGTCCCACCATTGGTCCGTGCGCGGCTTCGGCGGCGGCGGAACGCCAATGCCGTTCACGGCCATCCTCCAGCCGCCGGCGCTTGGTAGCCGCATGTCCGGCGGGACCGGATACGGGCGCGGTACGGCGCCCACGCCTCCGCCACGGTGAGGCTGCCGCGTCCGGCCGTTCGCCGCGGCGATCTTGCGGGAGGACGACATTTTTTGAGCGGCGAGGAGAGGATCCGGGAGGGGAGGCGGCGGCGACGAGAAGGATGAGCGGCGCTAGCCGCGGGCGCCTTAAACAGCGGCGGCGCGCGGGTGGTTGCACGCAACAACTCCGGCGCGGACGGCCACGCGGCCATGCACGACGAGACGCGTCCCTGCGTCGCTCGGGAAAACGAGGGACGCCATTAACGTCGCTTGACCAAAGGTAGGCGACGGGGTTTTAGCCTTCCGTGCCGCCGACGCGTCGGCCCCGCCACTCCCCGCCTCGCTTGCGTTGTGTCCGGCGTCCCGGAGCGTCCCCGTGGGACGGGGACGGGCTCGGGCGCCGGACACCGTATCGGGCCGCGCCGGACAAAAATGGGCTTTGGGGGACGCGGCTGGAACGTTTTTTTTGTCCGGCGCGCCCCAAATCGCTTTGAGGGACGGTTTGGGGGACGCGACTGGAGATGCTCTAAAACCCCCAGCTCAGGCCACCTTCCCTTCACTAGTGTGAACAGCACCTGCGTCACAAAGACTTTTTAGCGTAGTAGTAGCATGCACAAGCAGCTAGTAGCCTGCAGGACCTACTAGCGAGCTACTGCAAGAAGCGTTAATGCATGGGGAGTGAGATCAGGTGACATGCACCTTTTGCATGTCATCGTGTGACATGCGGCTTAAAGCCAAATTTAAACTTTGCGAAAAAATCTGAAAAAAATAATGCATGTTCATAGCACATATTAAGACAACGCCTAAAATTTTCAGATCAAAATTTGAAACATACGTCGAGAAACAAAAAAAAGAAATCTGTCATGAATAGTTCCCGAATTCAAATCTGAATTTCTCTGAGACTATTCACATCTGAGTTTTTCTTTTTTTGTTTCTCGACGTATGTTTCAAATTTTGATCTGAAATTGTTAGAGATTATCTTAATATGTGCTGTGAACATGCATTATTTTTTTCAGATTTTTTCGCAAAGTTTAAATTTGGCTTTAGGCCGCATGTCACACGGTGACATGCAAAAGGTGCATGTCACCTGATCTCACTCCAATGCATGGCAGCGCAGCAGGGAGCAGATGAAAGCGACGTTACGGGAGGCTAATTCTTGACCATCCGATTTGGCGAAACGGACCGCAGGCGGAATCCGTCGGCCGATGCTGCTGTGGAAGTGGACATAGATTTGACTCGGATGCTGCTCACAAGTCACAATACACTCACGCAGGCAGGGAGGCAGCCAATCTTTTTGAACAAGCCAGGAAACCAATCGAGGTTGCAGCAAATCCAAGAATCGCCGTCCGGGATGTCGCCGCAGACGGTAGCTAGAAGGAAGCGCAAAGGCGCCTCCCTGGCACCGCTCGCTCCCAGCAAGCGCCCGGCGCGGGCAAGCGATGGCTGGGCATCCCTGCCCACCGACATTGTCGATCTCGTCCTCCGCCGGATCCTAGCCGGCGGCGACGACATTGTGGACTACATCGCCTTCCGCGGCGTGTGCTTCAACTGGCGCGCCTGCACTCCCTCGCCGCGCGACCCCACTCTACGGGACCCGCGCCTCCGGCCGCGCGGCTGGGTGGCGCTGTGCGACGGCGACGCGGTCCGCCCGGACGACGCCTGCGAGATCCCCTTCTTCAACACGCGCACGGCTAGGCGCATCCGCGTTCACCTGCCGGAGCTCCGGCGCCACAGGATCCTGGGCTTCACCGACGGCCTCGTCATCCTCCTCCACCTGAGCACCACCGCGGTCCGCGTGCTCCACCCCTTCACGCGCGTCGCCGTCGATCTCCCGCCCCTCGCCCGCGTGTTCCGCGAGATGGGGCGATGGAAGGAACACAGGCTCAATATGAGGGCCGTGGTATGCGGCGCGAACTCGGCCAACTCCATCGCCGTGGTGGTCGGGTTCCCGTGGAAGGTGGTCGCCGCGGAGCCAGATGATACAGACTGGAAGGCGATCAATCGAAGCCGTGATGTTTGGAGGATGTTTGATGTTTGGAGCATGTTGTCGTTCCAAGGAAAAGTCTACGGCACCTTGTCGCCTTCGAGAGAGATCGTGCAGCTATATCCACCACCGCTCGGCGGCGGCGGCGGCAACGACGACTCTCAGCTGGTGGTTATTGCTCAAATTCCAAACATGTTCGGCGACCACATCCATTTCTGCCGGCCTTTCCTGGTGGAGTCTGGTGAACGAATGCTGGTCGCCGACCGGTATCCACCTGCTGAATTAGGAGGAGTAGGCTACAGGCTCTATGAAGTGCACTTGCGAAGCGGCGGTGGCGGCACCGGCGAGCTGATTCCGGTCAAGTGCCTGGGTGATCGCGCGCTGTTCCTCAACACGGATTGCTGCCTCTCTGTTTCTGCGAGGGACCTCCCTTCTCTGATGGGCAACTCCATCTACTTCTCTCTAAAAAACGGAAGCCCTCTCGTGCTGCACTCGCTGACAACTGGACTGTCCGAGGACTTGGCGGAGCACTGCCAGATACACAACATGGTGGATAGGATCCGCCCCTCCGTGCGCCCCTTCACCATTGCTGATCATCTTCTCACATACTGTCATCATAGTGAGTGGTAAGTTTTACTGCTCAGTTTCATCTACGCACGCAGTACTGACTACTGAATTTATGTGTTTTGAATCCTGATGGCCTTCTCTTCCAAAACATGTGTAGGGCTCAAGGACTCATGTTTCACGAGTACCACCATATACCTGAATCTTTCAAGGAGCTGAGGGAGAGCATCCGGGCAAATATTTCAAAACTGCGCATGCCGCCGCGCAGCAAAAGACAGTGAATTAGTTAAATCCTACCAGGGGTAACGTGATACAGCTAGTACTACCTATTACTTCTACTGTATTTGAAGCATATTCCATGGAACTGTAAGGAATTATTCGGGATCCCAAAAAAAGTTCCCAGTACTGCGTTTACTAAGTAGGTATTGGATGGAATTATCCCACAAATCTTCCTATTTTTGTCTAGATTAAAAACTTTCCACCATAGGAGAGTATTGAGGTGGAAGTGTAGTTGAGGAGATTGACAGAATTCATAAAATCCTTTGTCGTCCCAAACCCCTGGGTGGAAATACCCTAGAGGTAAAAGGCCTTTAAGGCCCGACATGGCTAACTAGAGAAACCCAATGACAGGAACGACTGAATCACATCAACAACTGGGATAATCAAACATCAGATAGCTGAACAAGGCGGCACAGGCACAAACACTTTGAATTTCACAAGGAAATCAGGACCAAGTGAACACCAAGAGCGAAGAGACAAAAAAACCAAGACACGAACACATATGCCATAAGTGGACGAGGTCAAGAGTTCATTCGCAACACCAACACTAACTGCACGAGAACCATTACCATGATATAAAGATTAACAGAACAAGCACAACAGAGATGACCAGGTTAAACTTTTTAGCCTGTAATTCTACCAAGTGGCCTTTTCCAACAAAAAAGAAAAGCATTTTAACACATGAAAACTACGCCTACAAGTCCATCATTCAGGTACCCCTTTATACAAGAATCCCATGGCCAGGAAATTCACATATACAGAGATAGAAGGGGCAGTAAGCACTCTGAAATTAGTACTAGTGTCCATGCAAATAGTACAGCAGGAGAATCTAGCTATCCTCTACCAACTGAAAGGAGATCACGGTTAATCTAGTTGCATGGTCAGTAAGGACCGGTAAACCACTATGAAGCTCTAAATAATCCACTAGTGCTAAAATCATATCATGTCTAGCTTAAGGTGGAACTACTACTAGTTTTAGGAAAGCAAAAGCAGCACATGGATCCTGCATCCACATGGGCTCAGCGCTTCCTCTTATATATCTGCCACTGTTTCATGATAAACTGGACGGCTTCTCCTAGTTTTGCTTCCCGGCCATCCTTATAGTTCCACAACACCGGCTCAACATAGCGACCACTGGGGTTGTAATCATTGATCTCAAGCAGCGCCTTTGTTACTGAAGTGTATATTTCTTCACCGTGCTCTTTTAACTTCCGAAGCTTATCATCATCCTCACAGAGAATTTCCTACATCAGATAATGCATGCACTGTCAAATGGAATCAGAGATATGTCGGCAAGACTTATAAAAAGATGTAAATGCTGACACAGCTAAAGGTGCTACAAGGAAGCAACCAGAGCTAGAAAATAAGGAATATTACTACATGTCAATTAACTCTGTAATAAGCTATAGCAATATGAAACTATGATGTAGAGGCCCGGGTAATAAAGCTTCCTTTTCTTAAAAAAAATATATATATGTCAAGGGAATAGTAGGGAGATTCTCATTACCGTAGGTTCACCATCAACTTTGACCACCTTAAAAGGGTACCACATTGGGTTTGTGATTTCGGCTTGCCAACTTGAACAAAGAGACGCAGCAGAAATGTGTGCATCCTCCTGTGATAAATCTTGTCTGCAATTTGCAAATACTTTTGCGTCAAGCTCGCCCATCCTTTTGACACCTATATTTGCTCGTCCATTTGTAAACTTCTGCAACCGTAAGCCCTGAAAAACAAGCAGATGATCGATCAGTATGAAAACTAATGATGATATAGTGATGATGCCAAAGTATCACAGGAACATGTGAGAGATTGCTGGAACAGATTGATCAGAAGGAGAATTAGTGATTATACTGAAAAACGGTGCAAAAGTATGAAATATTTGCCAGTCATTGTTGAAACGAATCAGTCACAATGACAGTGAAGGAAAATAGAAGGTACTAGTTGCTCATTTACATCTATTAGCTGCTTCCGGACATCTTGCAACTCATTGTTGCTTCTTATTTCCTTGGTTGTCAGAACATTGTTGAGTAAATCCAGTGCTTCCTGGTTTTCTTTAATGCATTGCAACTCTTCACTGCTATTTCTTTCCTTAGCAGCCAGAGCCTGATTCAGCGTCTCCATTGCGTGCATCTCATCCTGTAACTGTGATAGTCGCTCAGTAAAATCTACCAGCTGTTTTCGAACATGCTGCAACTCATCGTTGCTTTTTGCTTCCTTGGAAATAAGAGCCTGGTTGAGTGACTCCATCGCATGCATCTCCTGGTGCAACTTTTCCTTGTCCCGTTCAAGGTTCCTCCTATCATAGTCATACTGCCTAGCTAGCTCGTCAAGCTTCTTGGCTTGAACCTCCATAAACCTAGCCTCAAGCTGGTTCGACCTAGTGTCAAGCATCTTGGATTTCGCTTCAATCTCCGTAGACGGCTCCTCAAGCTGGTTGGACCTAGTGTCGAACAGGTTGCATCTTGCTTCAAAAACTTCCATCTTGGACTTCACTGTGTGCATCTCCGCCTGTAAATGTGCTATTTGCTTGCTCGCATCTATCAGCTTTTTCCGAGCTTCCAGCAATTCATCGTTCCCTTTTCCTGTAAATGGTGTTGTCGGCATTAGTTTCAGAAGGCGCATTATCTGCAGCTTCTAGAAGTGAAAAAACAAGGTTGTAAGTGCAATAGTTAGATCTGAAGCAAGGCAAGAAAAACAGATAATACTACAAACACAAAGCTAGCGGTGTAGGATTGGGCAGTGGTTGAGCCAGGTCTCACTGGGTAGAAGAAGACTGAAACATGGTGGTATTGTATCATAATTTTCCTGGTGTCTTGTACCTTGATCTAGGTTGGTTTGAGCTGAAGCAGGTGCTAAGGGTATATCTGGCATCTGGTTTTGGACCTCATGTTCGTATTGGATGGCATCTTTCCAGAACCGCGTTTCAGGTGTTGCTTTTGAAGCACTACATTCAGCTTGGTGAAGGTTTGAAACATCGACAGCCCTGGGCGACAACGCAAAGGAAGGAGTAGGTGTGGTATGGTCCTTGATAGCAGTGAGGAGATCATGAGCAAACTCAGACATGCTGGTACCATATTTTTTTGTCAACATTGCTGTGGGTTCTTGAATTTCTGTAGCCCATAATTGCGCATGCCTCTCGAAAATGGGGGTAAGGAAATCTGGAAGCTCCTGAGTAATAAAAGGTGAAAAATGAGATGAGGACGCATTGCGTCCAGTGTAGGAAGCATAAATAATAAATAACTAGTAAATTTGCCGGCGTTGCTATGGACATGGTCCACTATCACAATAGCAAAGCTTTGCCCACACTTTTTCAAGAAGCACAAAAAAATTGATCTGATCATATTATCTTGCACATTTTCTATCAACTATCGAGCACACACCGTAAGATCAACCATCATCTTTCCCTCATATAACCCCTCTCCTCTCGTTTCAACATTGTGCACTTTCATATTTTCACATCCGAAGTATCACCACCATGGTCCACTTCTCTTTTTAAACCAGTTCACCTAATATTTTTTATGTGGAGGCTACAACAGCCGATAAAACCTTTCGCCGGATAGCCGATGGGTTAAGTAAGCAACAAATTAGTAGACCTTATTTCCAGTTCAGCTTGACCGTGCAATCACCAAGCAATAAATAGGCATACATGTCAAACTCCCTCCATTCTAATGAATAAGGCCTATAAATTTAATAAAAGTCAACCTCCTCGAATATGTGCAACTAAATCAAGACAGGACCACTGCGGGCCTGTATCCTACCAGTATGTGTTAACCATAAGTAGAGGCCATATTTACCTTCACTTTAACTGTAAAGCTTGGAAGAAACTAAATCTGACGCAGAGTGAAAAAAAAACCTTTCGGTCAAAAATCTAAAATAATTTCATTTCTCTATCCAGATGAACCAAGTTGACACAACAGTAGAAATGCCTCAAAGGGTAAGAAATATATGTTGATACATTCAATATAACTTATTGGTATACCTTAAAGGTAGATGCACTAAGTTCTTCCTCTGTTGCGATATATGCAGGGTTCACCATCGCAATTGATTCTTTGCATGGTGTGTTGCGCCTAAACTCCCGGTTAGCTACAATTTGTTCTAATCTTGCTTTCTTTTGTTCTGGCTGCATATTTGCATATTTCTGCCTTTTTTGCACGCATTGTTTTTTCCTTTGTCCTGCCTCTAAATCTGCATATTTCTTTGTCCCTTTATTTTTTTTCTTTTGCTTATAAGCTTCACGGCGTATTTTCAGTATTTCCTGCTTTTCTTCATCACCCATCTGTGCATACCGCTCTCTATCTCTTTTCCTTCTTTGTTCCTTGACATCTATGAATTGAGATTGCCATCCAAATGGCTTGCCTGCAAAACCACTTGATGCCGAACCTTTTGCTTTTTTAAGAGGTTGGTTATCAAAATCCTCAACAATGGTTGATTCAACATTCTGATCCATTTTCTGCAATCACAAAATGAAATAAATATAAACAACCAAACTACCGTGAAGTTCACAAGAAGTAAACAGAAAACTTGTTTTTTCTTATCACGAACAGTAGCTACCCGTAAGATACTATCATTCCTAATCACCCGTGAACCTGTGTCATATTTCTGAGACATGAGATTCTTCTTTAAAAAACTAACCGGTTAGCCATTCTCAATATTTTGAGAATCTTAGCCATGTTTCAAACATATTGATCTCTGTGTCATATTTCTGAATAAACAGTAGTGCGGTTGTCAGTAAGCAAACTGAAACATGGCTAAGATTCTCGACAATATTTATACGTATTGGAAGCATACATTTTTGAACATGTGAAAACCCAAATTCCTGCCACCAAATGTAGGAGTGACATACTCTCGTTTTTTCAATCTAGGGAAACTATTTTCATCCATCAATACTTCAAATCTGATGGCATGCGAGATCGGCGGAATTTAGGCAAAACAAAATGTAGGAAAGAAAAGTTGCAATCACTGAGTTGCTTGCATTGCGCGGCTGAAAGAGATAAGCAATGCGATCTGATTTGATACCTAGGTGAGGCGAGGACGAACTTCCGCCCGTGCTGCCGTCAATAACGAACGGCGAAGCGAGAAAATCCAGACGACGGTGGCTGCTCTCCGTCGCTCCTTCCGGCCTCCTTGTGGCCCTCCGGCCCAACCCGGACGGCGGTCAGTGATGGGATGCTCGGCCGTTAGCGTGGGGTGGCGCCCCAGCGTGGTCGAACGGGGGCCTTAGTGGGGCGAGTCTGGGGCGGCGGAGTTGATCGGCAGCTCCGCGGCGGCGTGGTGGTTCGAGGGGAGAAAGGAAGGGGAATGGGGAACAGCCTATACTCACACTCCCACACTGTTGAGTGAGTAAAAGTTCGCATTAGAAATCGACTGCTAGTGTGTTCGTGTCGGGTGTACCCTCACATTTGCGACATGATTTATGTATGATCAGGTTACTAAATACTACTGCGAGCTAAGTTGGTTTTGATCAGCATTTCAACATGGATCCTTCCGTCCTTCGTGGTGGCGTCACCCTTCCGTGGGGAAGAACTAGTACTGGTACAAGCCTACAAGTTGACCGCCTTCAGTTTCCAATTAAGTGTTTCATATTTGTCTAAACTTTTATGTATTTACACACTGACATCAATAAAGTTGAGACGCTTATTTTGAAACAGTGGAAGTACCTCATACTACCCGTCTTCAGCCGATGCTATCTAGGGCGCCGTTTGGTAGGCTATGAGCCCTTTGCCTCGCATCGGCCAACAAAAACCGTTTAGTTGCCTGTAAGAACTCCGTGTTGTGGTCTAACCGGTTTTCAAAGCACCTCTGGAACAGGCCCTGGAGAAACGCCTGAACCGGAAATTTCCAGTGGGCATGCCCCGTTATCGTGTCATTTTGCACGCCATCGTACGGTTGCACGCGTGGAGAAGCGCGGGAGACACCGCGTTGTTTTGGTCCTCGCTCCCCACTTCCAAGCACCAGTTCCCTCCTTCTCTCTCCCCATTCACTCCTCTCACTGACAGTCACCACCATGTTGCATCAACCGCCGCCCATGTCCTCCTCGCCTCTGCCGCCGCCTTCCGCTCCAGCGCCGACGGATCCAGTCGTCCGGCCGATGCCCACGAGGTCGAACGAGGCGCTCCTGCGCATCGTCCGCGAGTACGAGGCTGGAGGTCGCGACTCGGCTGCGCAGATCGATGTCGGTCGTGTGCCGGTGTCGAATCGGTCGTCGCCGTTCGCGAGTATGAGGCCCGCCGGCATGGCAACTCGCAGCGCGGCCGTCGTCGCTCTTCAAGCCGCCGGGATTCCACCGGCGGATCCCTCGACAATGGGGGGTTTTGCCCCCTCCCCACTAGGGTTTCCATCGGCGAGGGCGGCCGCAATGGTGGCAGGTGCACCGGGATTCAGCAGGGAGATGGAGCCCCCGCCGGGGTTCGCGTCGACCCCGATGCAGGCGCCAATGCCTTGGAGCATGCCGCGTCCGTCTGCTGCGAATGGCGTGCCGCGCACCGCGCCGCCGCCGTTCGGCCTACCACGTGCTCGACGGCAGTCGACAGCTCCATCGGCGCCCCGCTTCACGACCTACGCTCCGGCTCCGGCTCCGCCTCCTCCTCCACCAGGATTTGGAGTGCAACCTCCTCGAGGACCTACCGGCGTGTATGCGTGTCCTCCTCCGACGAGACTGGGCCGCTCTCGCTCCACCCAATCGTAAGTACTCTCAATCGCCTCCTCCTCCGCTTGTTTAGATCGATTAGATGACATTGTAGATCACATAGTTGTCCGGCCGCTCAGATCGATGTGAATGTAGATAGGATTCATGGCAATGTGCTTGAGTGCTTGATATTAGCATTGGCATTGTCCATTGTTCATGATAGTGGTTGAAGTTGGTCATGCCAAGCTCAAGCACCATGATGGACTTGACAATGTCAAGTCAATGACTGTGCTTGAGCTTGGCATTGCCCATGACAGTGCTTGTGCTTGGCATTGCCAAGCTCAAGCACCATGATGGATTTTGATAGTGTTTGTGCTTGGCATTGCCATTGTCCATGACAGTGCTTGTGCTTGGCATCGCCATCATGGACTTGATCTTGTCATTGCCATTGGACCTCAGCAAAGACAAGTATCGCTAACTCTTTGCATTGTCATTGCATCTGCAGAACCGGTCCTTCCTGGAATTGTTCGCGGAAGGGCCCATACTGGACGGAAGGGACATGGCCGTCCGGGTGCAGCTTCGTGACCCCAATAAAGCGTTCATGGAAGCCACAGGTAGATCACCGCGCCAAGGGTTCACGCCGGCCGTCCCGCTGACCTGGGGCACACTCCTAGGCAGCGGCTATCGGCGTTCTTCGTGCAGGTGGAGAGCTCGGACCTCCTTGCCCTCGCTGTGCTGCCCTACATGCAGCAGCTCCTAATCACCAAGTACAAGCTGAAGAACAATGGCCCGCTGATGAAGGTGTGCTTGTACATGGGTCAGCGGTGCAAGTGGAAGGTGCAACTCCAGTGGATGGGCCAGCGCGTCGGCTTCATCAAGTCCTGGAGGGAGTTCGCCGCCAGGCTTTTACTCCGTGTCGACGATACGATCTTCTTTACCTCTCAGGATGACGGCTTCAAGGTCGACGTCTTCAGGAAGGAGACTTCCTGCTCCAGCATCTTCGGCTGCAAGAGGCATCGCGAGGACCCTTATGTTGATCCTTGCCGTTAAGGTGTTGCTGCTTGATTGTTGTCTCTGCTTATGTCTGATTGTCACCGTCAGTAGTTGTGTTGGCCTCTAGGAGGTTGTTAAACACTTGCTTTTGTGTATATGTGACTGTAATGTTAGCATGTAGAGGCTGTTGAACATTGCTTTTGCACCTGGGTAGTCTGCCCCCAAGTTTAGGTAGGCGTCTTACCACTCTGACGCTAGATTAGGTACTAAGTACTCTGTTATGTTCGTTAACTGTGTGCTGTGATTATGATCGTGTTTGAGCTCTTTTGTGTGCCGTTATGTGATGGTAAGATTACCATATTTGAATGTGGTGAGGAGAAGGCTTGCCTGAGAGCCCAAAATGGCAACCAAACACATGTAGTAGGTTCTGTTTATAGGGGCGAGTTTGGTAGGCTGGGCTGGATTACCGCACCACTAGCGTAGCGAGACGGGTGCCTTTGCACGCCGTAAACGGGTCATGGATAATTTGGCCCATCGTTTGATAGTCTGTGTTGCATCGACCAGAACACAAGTGCGGATTATTTGGATGCCTGGATACAACGTTCCATCTTTGTTTAGCGACAATAGTTGTTTCGTCAACCAGGTTGTTGACAGAATAGAGAGCCGTTGACAAGAGCGAGCCAAACCTTCACTTCGAATCTCTGCACCTGTCATGGCTAACTGCTAGAGAAACACGAGGTGACCCGTAGACAAGAGCGACTGAATCAGGTCAACCACTGTGAGCATAAAAACCATACGGACGAACATTCAGTTCCACAGAGGAGTCAGATCCAAGTGTACACCAAGATACAAGAGACAAGAGAAACCGAAGACAAGCATATACCATGGGAACGGCCACCGCGCCACCAAATGTCGTGCTGAAGTCAAGAGTTTAGCAACAGTTCACATCTACAACGCGTGCACCTTGCCAAGAGTAACCAATCAGCGGAGGAACATTTCCTATTCACCATCTCTTAGCTGACTATATAACACATGAAGGAATATGCATATGCAGCAAACGAGCACCATTACACCAAGATAAGATTGACATAACAAGCACCACAGAGATGACCATTCCCATAATCATAGCAGGTGACAAGTTAACGCAGCAAGATATATCCAGTTTTGCTACACAGCAGCTACAAAATTAAGACGGCGTTCAGTCTTTTAGACAACTCGACGTCAAGGTGCTTGCAATGGATGAGAGTTGCCAGTGAAGGCCTAGGTCGAGCTCAATTTGCTCCAGTGAATGTCTATTCTTTTTCTCTTCGAATTCCTGCAATCACGATCTGAAAACTTGAAGTTTCCTCAGCTCATCTTTCTGATTTCCTCTATGTACTATACCTCCTTTCTACTTGGCAAGGGCACCTGGCTCAGCCTTGCTGTTCCCAGCCTTCTTCATACCACCCATTCTGCTGCTGCTCACTTATGAACAGCTGACTTCTCATCCACTAAGCCGCAGCCACCATTAGAGCTCCCATTGCACTCTGGTTTTGCCTCGACTGTATCAGGCCTTTTACTTGTTGCCGTGCTCCTTGGAGAAGCATTACCATTAGCCATCTCCGCATGAGCATGTGAAGCTTGGATCATCTGATGAGGCGGCAACAGTTGGTGACCTGATCCAGGAGGAAGAAAGACCCCTGTACCTGGAACAGGCAAACGTGGTGGGGCTGGCCTTGGGGCAGCTTCTGGAATCCAAGCTGGTGCTGAATTTTGCAATTGAACAGCTGCTGGGAAAGGTATGGCTGCGGCAGCAACAGGAGCAGGTGCTACAAAGAGTGGCTGCATTCCATCGGATGGAGGGATGTGGAGAGGTCCAGCCATTGGTGCTGGAAGTACACTGCTGGCGGGGGCATATCCAAAGTGCTTAGGACTAGGGGAATGTGGCCTCATGTTAGCTGGCCTTGATGGTGGACCCCAGGGCATAGGAGGAGGTGCTAATGTGGGAGTGACTCGTGCAGCACTTTCTGATGAAACAAGTTTTCTTGGCACAGACTTCCCAAAAGTCAGTAAGATTCGCTGCTTGTGTGTAGCAGGAATAGATCGCTTGGCTACATCAGCACTTCTCCCTTGCAACACTAAAAGAGACCTGCAATTCAGAAAAACTGTTTAGTGTCACAACTCACAACTAATATGGAACGGAGGGAGTAATTACTAATGGGTTAGTGCCTATTATCTTCAGTT
>NC_061510.1:89247727-89274648 GCF_022539505.1 Lolium rigidum
TTGTGGCTCTCTAGTATTTTATTATCTTATTACAAACAAGTATTTTATTTTGATTTTGGTCTATAACTGAAGATAGCAGACACTAACCCACTAGTAATTACTCCCTCCGTTCCATATTAGTTGTCTTTGTACTAAATCACCAACAACTAATATTAAATGAAGGAAGTAACATATATTATCTTATTACAAACAAGCATTTTATTTTGATTTTGATCTATATTATGTTTATTGTTCCTACTTGAGAAATTCAAGACACAGAGACAGCTCAGATGTGTGTTTATATATCCACTAAAATACGTAACAAAATCACCAGCATCTGGTGTTACGGTATGATGTCTGCCACCAGAGACATAAACTGAAATTTGTCAGAGAGTGAATGGTCCATACAAGTAACAGGGAACACTACTGGGGAAAGGCTTACCCTGTAGAAAGAGATAGCTTTAAAGGGCCTCTGTTATCGCCTCGTTCACCAAGGATAACTCGGCCAAATACCATGTCACACTCTGTCAGGCAGAGAGTACAAAGAGGCCTACCATACCAAGGAGGAGGTTGCTGAGGATGAGAATATTCCCCCTGCAAAAAAATCATTTGGCCATTATTAGATTCTCCTTTCAGCAAGTGATTATCCACTGTCTCAAGAAAAACTTTCAACCAACAAAGTCTACATCATAAAAATAAATACCTCATTGAAGAAGTCGATAACACAATAGTCTGGCTTAGAAGGTATGATTCCCTGCTGAAAGAAGCGATCAAACAGGTCTTGCAGCAACCCAGGAACAGCATCCACCCTTGTCTCTGGAAAAAGATACAAAGGAAGTCATCAAAATATGAGGATAAGAAGACAAGGCTCTGTGGTAAAAACTTGACATACCTCTTTGATTTTCATCTTCAAAAGGGCCTTCAATGATAGGAACTCCCAGCTGAATAACTGCGCTTCCATGACCCCTCAGTGGTCTTCTACCAACAATAACAGTCTGCCCCGCTTCTTGCACCAAGTAAAAAATAACGGTGAAGTTAAATATAATTGTTAAGTCGCAGTATCCCAAAGAATTAGACAAGGACAGACTAGGACATTATCTGTTTACACAAATAAAGAAACATTAACAAGAGGCAACTAAAAATGGACAACTAAACCTTGTAATGCAACATTCAAGGCAACAGACCCTTTTCTTTAGCGAAACCAGAGTACCTGATAAGCTGCAACATTTTCCTACGTGTTCAGCTAGGTAATATTAATACCCAGCTTTCATTTTAGATATAACTTCAATTCAATGTGGCAAAAGTGTTCACAGTTACATTGGCACACATGTTCAAAGAGTCAAAGCGCATGGGCACATAAAAATAGCAATTAGAGGCCATAGAATTACCTTCCAACCCTCCTCGGCGAGAAGAAGCTTTTGTCTCGTTAGCTAAAGAAACAATCTTGTTTATCTCAATCACATTTACCAACCCTTCATAGACCTTTAGTCCTTCAACAGTATTAACCTAAAGAAGCATAGAGCATATTTTCATCATGGTGTGATTTGTAATGAGCTAATGGATTTTGACTCAACTTTGAGATTCCAAACAAACTACATGGAACTTGAACTAAAAAAATTAAATTGCAGGGCTAACATACCGGCCTGCCATCAATGATTTCCCTGGTTGTATACTCTGAAGGAGCTGGAGCCACTTTGCTGCTTCCTTCAGAATCAGTTTGCAGCTTAGGGTTTTTCTCACCTTCTACAAAATACACAATACAAGGACATGGTTTAGACTTCAGAGATTAATTAGCAATCCTTATTAAAACATGCAACTGCATTCCCGTGAGTACGACAAGACAATCAGGTTTAAGAAACAAAAAACAAAGAGTTGCACAGTTGGCAACAAATGCACAATTATCAAGAAAGAGAGAAGGAGTCAGATCTGATACGTCACCAATTTGTCTAGCTCATCCTAAAATTTAGTGTAGATATTAACATTGTGGGCGTCATAAGTTCAGATGTCTATCCTGAGGACACTTCATTACAAATAAACAAGAACCCAAAGCTCAGGGTTGTCCATAGTTCTACAAGGAACTTTGGAGGTTATGTAGCACCGAAGGTTTTGGGAGATAAGAGAAAAAATTGCAAAACGTAAATTGATAACTAACCCAAAACTGAAAACGAAGCTCAACATTGTATGACAGTATGAGTTGAGTGAAGAAACAAGACTTAATATAGAGTATAATGACAATAATATAGTTAGTAAGACAATAGTGCAAACTTCTTTGGTTCATGCCGTATCTAATGTGACAAATAGCTTCTCAACAAAATTCAGAAATTAAGTACTCCTACAGTGTGCAAAATTATACACCAAATAACTGAAGATGACCATGATGGAATATGCCAGCATTAAACAGATGAATACTGCACAATGCCAGAATGTATATATCAATATATGTGTGTATGTTTGCGTTTGTGTACCATCGGTAATAGGAGAATCCAACTGTAGACTTTTAGCATCAACGACGTTCTCTCCTTCCTTAAGTCCCTTCCCTTCTTGGTTATGAAGTTCACGTCCTAGAAGCATCAAGAGTACATGAGTAACTGTTTCGGATTTTCCACCTTACTAAACATTAATGTTAGATACCCCGCAAAAAAACATTAATATTAGTATAAAAGAAATGGTAAACTGGAAATGCATTAAAAAGGAAAATTAAAGGAGGGGAATACAGTAAGATAGCTGCAAAGTGAAATACAGTAATCATGGTAATCACAATATAAATACAAACAGAAAATACGAGCTTATTCCATCTATAACTTAATAGTTGAGTGGAAGACACAGAAAAATTGTATGTTTACCAAAACTAGCCGACCTCTGCAGACAATTGTGCAGATAGATAGAGAAAAGCATACATTATATATGAAACCAGTCAATTTGTTACGAAACCACAATAAGTGGCGTAGAATCTACTCTTGTATATTTCTCTTTAATTCTTTATGCCAGAAAATATAATAAGATGATAATTTTTGTAAGGATTAATGCCAGAATCTCCTTTTATTAAACAGCATAAGTATAATATGTTGCTACATTTTATTATACAACATAGCCCACAAAGCTAGAGATAGAATATTGCTATATTTTTTCTAGCATTGGTAAAACACATGTCATCGACTTCTATTATACAACATAAGTAATGTGAATGGACTATCAACTTCTATTATACAACATAAGTAAATATAAGTAATAGGGATGGACTATGAGGCGACGCCCGTAACCCTTGGCACGTCAGCCAGAAGGAGCGCGCCGCTGCATGGCACAACCGGACAGCGCGGGCAGGTGTCACGCAGTAGAACACTACACCGAATGCTTGCGCTATATCTTTTGTCACAAGTAATAACCATCTCTTTGACTTATTCAGCTGCTGGAACCCTTCACCGAACTCAATTCATGCCATATATTTTCGTCGCAAGTCATATCTATATTAGCATTCAGCTACTGAACAAACAGGACCACGGTGCGACAAAAATTATATGGCACGGGCAGGTGCCACGCATTAGGACACTGCGCCAAACTTTCGCACCATATCTTTCGTCACAAGTAATAACTATCTCATTGACTCATTCAGCTGCTTGGAACGCTTCACCGAACTCGATTCACACCATATATTTTTGTCGCGGGTAACAACCATATCATTGACTCGTTCAGCTACTTAACAAACAGAACCGTGGAATGCTCAGAGCGAAAAATGTTGCCACATAAAGCAACTCGAAGTGGTTGATTGCACTTGCCCTATACATATCTTTACGCGGGAAAACTATTTTTAGACAATTTTATCCAGTACCTTATGACCTCCGCAACTAGAAACTGGTATAGAAATAGACCAGACAAACCGCGAAAAGCTTGCCCTTCCAAGACATCAGTACAAAATGAACAGAAAAAATAATACAAACAAACAAATAGCAGTAATTGAACTTACCCAAAAAAAAACAATATACTACGTATACTTTACCAGCCGAAGCAAAATTTCTGCAACCTGGAAGGAAGATTTAAAAAGTGGTCTATATTCATGCCCAGCCCAAGATGAGATATGACTAGTCAATTAGTAGCAAGCAGGTGTCTCCGCACCAGGAATGTGTTTCATGGATCGGACCATTTTTGGACAAAAAAAATGGCGTGGGTGGGTGTCATGCAGTATGATGATGCGCCATATCTTTTGTCACAAGTAATAACCATCTCATTGACTCATTCAGCTGCCAGGGAATGCTACACCGAACTCAATTCGCGCCATTTATTTTTTGGCAAGTAAATGACCATATCATTGACTCGTTCAGCTACTGAACAAACAGAAGCGCGGAATGCTGAGAACGAAAAATGTTGCCACATAAAGCAGCTCGAAGTGGTTGATTGCACGTGCCTATACATATCTTTAGGCGGGAAAGCTATTTTTAGGCAGGTCTATCCAGAACCTTAGGACCTCCCAAATTAGAAATTCGTATAGAAGTAGACAAGATAAAACCACGAAATGCCCTATATACCCTTTAAAGACATGAAAAATACTAAATGAACAGGAAAGGTGGAAGATAATAGAAACAGACAAACAGGAGTAATTGAAGTTCCCCAGAAACAATATAGTGCTACGTAGGAGTATACTTTTCCAATGGAAGCAAAAATAACACAAACAAACAAACAGGAGTAATTGAATTGAACTTATACATAAACAGTATACTACGTACTTTACCAATCGAAGCTATAATAAGATGGAAGGAAGGTTAAAAAAAAGTAGACCATATTCGTGCCCAGGATGATATATGACTAGTCAATTATTACTAGTAGCAAGCAAGTGCGTGTGCGGCAGGAAGGCATTTCATGGATCGAACCGTTTGAGGACCCAACAGAAGAGAATAGCGTTGTTGTACCGAACCGAACAGATATAAGAGAAGAGAAGAGGAGAGTGAATCATACCATCTTTATCGGATCCAGCGGCGGCGACGTTTGCGGCAGGCCGCGGCGGATCGGTGCGGCCGTTGCCGGCGTTGCGATGGTTGTTGTGGGATGGCGCGTAGGAGGAGCTGTGGCGTCGCGCGGGGGGCGGCGGCGGGTTGGGCCCGAGGACGGGCCCGTGCTGCTGCTGCTGCGGCGTCGGCGGGTGCGGCTGCGGGTGCGGCTGGGCCCTGCGTAGCCACTCGGTGTGCTGTAGCGCGAGCGCGACGTCGGTGACGGGGAAGAACTGCTGCATGTGGATGATGTGCGCCCAGTGGTGCCTGCGCTGGTGCACGGCGGCGAAGACGTGGTCGTAGTCGCCGGGCACGGCGCGGAGGTGCAGGACGAGGAGGTCGATGATGGCGTTGGCGGCGGCGAACTCGCCCCGCAGCCAGGAGATGAAGCCGTCGCGCTCGTCCATGAGCCAGGCCGGCTGCTGCTGGTGGTGGTGGTCGAGGGGCGCGCCGGCGACCATGGCCGCGGCGGAGGAGGGGATGGCGGCGGCGGCGGTGGCCATCGCCTTGGCTGGTGCTGGCCCTCAGTTCATGCAAGGGCAATGCGAACGGAGCGGGGGTTGGAGATCTAGGGTTTTGCGGTGTTTTTTGGTTGCCGGTGTAGCGACGGAGCGGCGGTAGTGGGGTGTCTGCTAGCGTTGGAGGAGAAGGGGAGCGATATGTGAAAGAGGAGGCGGATCTGGGGCAGCCTAGATTCCCGAAATGCGCGTTGCTAGGGGACGGACGGCCAGGATGAGCCGCGGTTGGTGTCAGTTGGGCGGGCCCACGGCTTATTAATGGAGGTTGTTGACGGGCGGGGCCGACGGGACGGGATAGCTCTGCTCTCCTCTCCGCTTTACGCCACCGTTCCACGCGTGCCGCGCGGGCGGCCCACCCGTCATCCACGACGCACCTTGGCTATTTCTCCATTCGGCTCGGCTCGGCTCGTTTGAAGAAGAAAGCGGAGTTGGTTCAGCTCGGTTCGGTTCCGCGGGGGAGGAAATCCCGTCTTTGACTCGGCCAACTCGGAGCGTTCGTACCGTACGTACGTTGCCTCCGTCCTTGTGTAGTAACTACTCCGTGACCGGCACGGCACGGCACGGCGCGCGGAGTCCAAATTAGCTGAACGTTAATTGCGCGTCGGGGTGTGTAGCCGTTTGGGTTTGGTGAGCCTAGGGCCTAGGCCGGCGGTGAAGCTCTGGCAGCGTTCGACGCGGCGCCGTGCGCTTTTGGTAAAGAAGATGGCACCGAGACATGTTAGGGCCATTTCTTCCAACCTTCTGCTTTTTTTTTTGACATAACACGGCACTTTATTGATCACATAATATCAATACAGAGAGTCTCCCGGATGCAATCCGGGGCAAAGTTCGAAATAAAACTAGGTAGAAACATCACAAGTCTTAGCTAGAATGTGTGCCGCCTTATTCAGAGATCGATAAGCATGCTTAAAAGTAGCAGAATCAAAATGCCCAACAAGCATCTTGATGTCCAACACCATAGAGCCAACCGGAGATCGGTCCTATGCATAAGGCGGCTTATGGATTTCGGTGGGACAACCGTAGTGGGGAGAAGCTCCTAGAAATTGTTCTTCCTATTTTTTTGGGGTTTGTGAAAATCTAGCTTACTTAGTGTGTTGAGTTGTGTAACACATGTAATGCTCTCGAATTACCTAAATAAGTTAAGCCTGTTGAAATTGGAGCTCTCCCAGCGATTGGACGGTGTTGCGTGCGTGATGGGCCAGCGTACGGTCGGCCAGAGTAGGATAGGTGTCGCCGGTTCTGGGCCTGGGTGGGAACAGCTGCCTCGCGCTCATGCCTTGGGCGGTGTCGTCCGTTCCACCCTTTCGTTTCTCTCAGTCGGTTGCTGGTTTCTTCTAGATTCCTCTTGTGGGGTTTGACCGAGCACAGGGTTTCTCTCGACGTAGCTGGGAGATGGAGCAGGCGGTACGAAGCGGACGGATGCCCGCCGGCGTCAGATGCGCGCGGTGCCGGTTCACGTGTAGAGGATGGTGGAGGCGTTGTACTGCCCGGGAACAACGTTGGGGTTGGTGGGGTGGAAAGTGAGGGTGAGCCCGATATCCAGCGCCGCCGGGGGCTGGGGCTTGGGAGTGGAAGGTGGACAGGCTGATGATGATCTGCTTGAAGGTCGGGTCCCTCGGCCGGCATGGCCGGCATACCAGCACGTCGCACGCTGACGAACCCCAGCTCTAGACACAGTGGTGGAAAATTATCGACGAAGTGGGGGACGAGTTGCCCTCATGGGTGAGGCATGGATTCGGTTTCCTCTCATCAGCCCTGCACTGCTTTTGCATCGACCAGGCCCTTGGCGTGATCGATTTTGTTTTTTTTTCATGTGTGCGACAGTTTAGGTGGTGCTTCTATTTGTATGGGGTTTGAACAGATGTGAATCGATTGAGTGATGCAATACCAATATTTGTTCTGGCACAGGATCAGTAATTTCTTCTTGAAGAGAGCTAGATTAATTTGCCAGGGAATATGAATGTGAGAAGAGACTAATGCACAACCTACTGAATTCAGATGAGCAATCCATTTCAGCTAATTGGTTGCCTCCCTCTTTTGATTAGACATCCGTGTTCAGTAATGGTATGGAGTCATGGAGACAACAATGGAGAAACACAACACGGCTGAAAAGAGCATCCGCTCCTCTCTTCCAAGCGGAATCAATGGAAAATGTACACAGCCCAGCGATCCATACATGGTGCAGATTCTCCTGTAAGTAGAATGCTATTTATTCTTTGAGTGAAAATTAACCTATATATAAAATGTCCTGCTGGATGTATAGCTAGGTGATGACTGGATGAATAGTTTTTTTTTCGAAATGGAGCCCAGCTGCATCCAAGGGATGCACACGGTTTTTTTATTAGATTATTTACAACATCTTACAAGAGCAATACAAAAGATCAAACTCGAAACCACCTCGCTAAACCTACAGAGGGATGAAGGGGTGACAATTCACCAACTCACATCAACCAAAAACCAAATACCTTCCCAGGCCGTCCAATAGCAGATGAGAAGCACATCCAGTCAAGCAGACTCTCAGCATACGCCAACGCACACGTCATAGAAGTTGCTACCGTCGTCTTCCTCGACCCATCTTCAAGAGAGATCATCGCATTGACCATACTAGGCCCGCCATCGATGCCACCACGGCGCCAGACGACTCCACCATCCTGCGCGAGACCATCACACTGCATCCGTCCCAAGACACCACTGCACCATGCCGCGGCGACTCGATGTCGCCGACACAGTAAAAGCACACCGCTCCACCTCAGCACCACCGCCATCCGTTGTCTGCTCCAAAAATGATGCCACCAACAGGGAGAATGGCGTCGGGAGACCCGGGTCTAGGGTTTCCCCTGGAGCAGCACAGGCGAAGAAACACAGGCTGCAGAGACAATGCCTTCAACAAGGTAACGACGAAGCACGCCATCATCCGCCATGACCGAAGTCCGGGCCGGCTTTCACCGGCAGTTGTGCCTCGCCATCGGGAGCTAGGCGACGGATCGCGAGATCCACCACGGCTAGCCACACACTAGCCGATCTCCTCCGGCGAGAGAGAATACCACCACTGTGGTGCCACGGTCAGTGGCACCAGCCGCCCGCCACCTGCCACCAGGTCGATGCCGTCCCCGCTATCCAAGGCCGCCGCCCTTGGTGCCGTGGTCCTAGACCTTGAGGAGGAGCTGTACAAAATCCCTCCATCACCGCTGGCCCGGCGATGCCGAGGCAAGGACGGAAGGAGAGGACAGCGCCGCTAGTCCGGGTCCGCGCCGCCCCCCCCCATCACCGTCCGCCCGATGAGGCCGCAGCGAGGAAGAGTAGAGGTCGCACCACCAGATCATGGCCACGCCGCCGCCGCCATCATCGCCCGCCCGGCGAGAGGCCGCACCGCCAACATCCTCCATGGGCCGGGGCCATCCCCCGTGCGGAGGCTAGCCTCCATCCCCCCGCACCGGGGGGATCACGCGAGGATCCCCGCCGCCCCCATCACCGGCCGCGCCAGGCTTAGTTGAATACCATGTGCCTCATGTGCATGACTTCCCTGGTTCTCATAGTGCGTCCTTCGTAGAACTCCGAACCAACATGAGCAAGGAGACATACTTTTCTGACATTTTTTGCTTATACTGTGGACTACATAACTATAGGTATCTATTCTCTGTTATGTTCGTTTAAGAAATATGGAACCCATGCTCTTCAATCGACATGGTATTATTTAGCACCTAAACATTATTATAGATAAATAACATAAATTGATTTAATCATATTGTACTGTTTGATGGCCATAAGGACTTTGGTTTTCTTGGTATTTGTATTTTCCCTGTTTTACGTAGTGAAAGGGAGTGAAGATCCATGGTATGATAGCGGTATTTAACTGTAGCAACAGAAGCAATTTATGCCTGAAGTGTGATAGCTGGATGCATTATTATTTCTTTCTCATGATTTTCCTTAGAAACATCAATATTTTGCTCCCAACATTTGCTTTTGTAAAAGTGGTATTTATGATTTGCTTAGCAAACCTGTATGCAGCTGTTACAATGAAATTATCTCTAGGATTAGTCAAACAGGAGAGTCATTATTATCTACTAATGTCAGATACTAAAATTATAAGATTTTTTGCAGCTAGCAAACCACTTTGAATCAATGATTTTAAGATGGTTTACCAAAAAAATGGTGTTGTTTAGTGTATGGTCCATATTAGATAAATATGGTGGATAATTTAGTTTATGCCAACATAAAGGTGCTGTGTTACTGTTGACCGCCAAAACCCACCGTCGGGCAGCGACAGTCAGCACTAGTAGAGCCGGGAAGAGCCTAGAGCTGCGGCTGGCTGAGACCCCTCCGAGCGACGGCCCGCAATGCTCTTCTGGTCACACGCGGCGATGCGAAGTGCAGGGCGTGCCACCTGACCTATACCTGGTCAGGAAGGTGATGGGGAATGCCTCGCTTAGTTCCTGCATGGCATACACGTAAACATTAAATACGAGCCTCGATCGGCTCTCAGGTTATCCTGTGAATCGGCTCAAAGAGCCGATCCACCCATGATCCGTGCGGGGTGCACGAATACTTGGTGATCCTGCTTGATCAAGATAAAGCTAATGAGATCTACGACGATTTAGGGTTTTCACCGCATAATCGGATCATCCTACTCCAGGTTGGGCCTCGCGGCCACGCACGGTGCTCATAAGCCGATCCTAAACAAGGCCAAAAAACCAACAATGTAGTTGATCCACGGAACTTCCTGTTTAGGACTTGCGAACGCCACCCTACATGCCACTGGATCCTCCCCCCTTTGTAAGGCCTAACTATTGCAGATATTAAACTAATCCTTGCGGAGCAAGGAGCAATCGTAACGGATCGGATCTACTAAACGATGAACAAGCAGGTGCCGCCCCATGCCCGAGATAGGCATGAGGACGGCTAGATATGCAAGGGTTGCACTACGTAAGCATGTTTATACGAAGAACAATGCTAACCCTAACACATCTATGATAACTACGTTGCCCGCCATCAAAGACGCTTCAGTACGGGCAACGCATGAACAACGTGGAGCTTGTGCTGCCTAGATCGCAAGATGCTGCGATCTAGGCAGCATGTCGCTTACCTGATTGAAACCCTCGAGACGAAGGAGTTGGCGATGCGCCGAGATTGGTTTGTTTTGGGGTGAACGTTGTGTTGTTGTTTATTCCATAAACCCTAGATACATATTTATAGTCCAGCGGACTTTCTACCGTGGGAATATCCCACCGTGCACGATACAAACTCTAACTTTTGATCTAAAATATAATCTACTATAATTAAAGATACACGGGCAAACCAGCCCAAATTCTTCGTGCAAAGCCGTTTCAGAAATCTTCCACGTGTAGTCTTCCAAGCCCATCTCTCTTACGGCCCACCTCTGGATTTGTCCAAAATCTGGTGATAACACATGCCCCCCTGGTTTTGGAAATAATATTTCCAAACTCATTAAGCTTTCCTTTCGAGGGGTCATGTCGTGGCAGAGCAGAGCCGTTGCAGCATCATTATACCCTCGTCTTCCCAGACTTCTCTCGCAAAATTCGATAGCTCTGGCGTCATCCCCTTGGAAACTGTAATGACATTAAATTTCCACCAGGCTTATCATTATTTAACTATGCCGATTGACTAGCCTTCTTCATCCCCTTCCTCTGTTCCAGCCATCGGCACCCAAAAAACCCTCTTCCCCTGTAGCAATGTCTTCCTCTTCCTCTTCCTTCTCAAACCTCTTCCCCCACTCCTCGCCGAAGAAGAAGAACGAGGACAAGCCTCATTCCGAGGTGAACCCCTCTCCTCCGACAATGAGAAGAAAGAAGGGGAAGCAGCGAAGGCCAAGGCCTTCCCCTCCGCCAAGCTCCCGCCGCGAGGCGCTCCCGCATGTGGGCGGACAGCGAGGATGAAGATGACGACGAAGAAGAAGAAGAAGAGGAGGAGGAAGATGAATCTTCCTCTTCCGCCGGGTACCCGCCAACCAAGCGCTTCCGCTCCTGGGCGGACAGCGAGGACGATGATGATGACGAGGAGGAAGAGGCTCCGGCCACGGGCTGGGGTAGCAGCCGACGAGGAACTCCCTGGGAGCAGCGCCGACGACATCGACGGCGGTGATGACGAGGACAGCCGACGACTAGTAGAATAGGTCTAGTAGTAGCGATGCACTAGGCACTAGATCCCTCTTTTGAGAGCCATCGGCTCTTTCTTGTAAAGCCGCTCCTCTCGAATTAATGAAATTGTCCTTTTGATTCATCTTTCAATTGCTCCAATTTCACTCCTTCCGCTCGTCATGTGAAGACCGATAGTAATGTATCGGATTTCTTTTCTTTTGGACACTCATGAAGCCGAACTCTCATGTCGATTAGCTCGTAGGCCGGGAACTTCTCAATTTCAGGCTGCGATTTGGTGTCTGATCATAATTCTTCGCAGTACCTTAGCCGATGACTACTCATCGGCTATTCCGAGAATCTAGTCCCTTTCCTCCTTTCGCAGCGACAGGACGGTCCAAAATTTGTAAAAGCCGATGTCCTCCTTCGGTTTCTTAAGAACCAGATCTCCATGTAGTCCGTTGCCCCCCGAGTCTTCATCAAGGCGAGGACGGTCGTAATCAACCACATGTGTCACCATCGGCCTCCGAATCGTAATGCAGGATCAGCCGATTCCATCAAAATCGGCTTTCTAAAGAACTTTTAGGGCGAGCTGCCCCCCGAGCCTTCGTCAAGGCAAGAATACCGGCAAGGATGCATAAGTCGTTGAGCGCGTAGCCAGTAGGCCGCCGGTGGGTTTTGGCCCTGTGCAACTGTACTAAAGTCGATGACTGCGCATCGGCTGTTATATCCTTAAGTCGATGCCTGCTGCATCGGCTATGTTCGAAAATTTTCGAATTTTCACTTTTTGTTTTTACGGCCGACCTGTGCATCGGCCCCCATATTCCAATACCCATCAACAGAAGATGAGAGGCTTCCGTTGCATATCCTCGTATTTTATCTACCAGGTGCCCCCGAGCCGATTCTCGTCAAGAGAATTGATGGTATCGGCTCGTGTCGGATAACATGTTGAACCCGAGGCGGAATGGTGGGTGAGGATAATTTTGGCCGATTGTCTGGAATCGGCCTCCACGCTGCTTGCTCGTTGAAGGTTTTGTAAGTTCCCTTCATAAGTTTTTTGGGGCCGATCACAAGGATCAGCCTCTCTCGGTTTGCTCATTGGTTTGATCTTGCTACTTGGTCGGCTGGATAAAACCAACCCGACTTCCGACTTGATGCGCTTGCCGTCGTCCACCTTGAGTGCTCCGTAGAGTCGTGGAGCGCTACGCTCCGTCGGCAAGACGAGTACCATGTTTGTGCCAGCCGATGTCTCATCATCGGCTTTCCTCTCGTTTAGGGCGCCACTCCATTTTCCGTGGACGACCCTCTTCATCCAGGGTTCGCTGAACCTTTGCAGCCAGATCGGGCCGTGCCTTCCTTAGCGTATGCAGGTACAACCTCTCGGCTTCCTCTAGGCCGCGCAATCGCTGAACCCTGCGCTTTTGGGAACGGCTGAGTCCGTCAGGGCACCACCTTGGCCGGTGGTACCTATCTTCTTCCACTTCTAGCCCTTCGTCTTCGGAATCCTCAAGATCTGCCCAACGAAGTGACTCAAGCACGTTTGCCTCGGTGGTGGGAGAGGCCCTAAGCGCTCAAACACGGACACGTTGGCTGCCTCCTTCTTCTTCTTGTTGCATTCCGGGCAATTGCCGATTGTGGGCAATCGGCTCATTCCTGAATCCCAGCGAGTGTCCGAAGAAAGGGCAGTCCCAATGTCCGGCGTTGTCATCCGGCTCCCTTGATGTGTCCGTGGCATGGCGCTCGTGCTCCTCCTCATCGCGATCCTCGCCGACGATGTCTTCCGGCTTCTCTAGCCAAACGATCTCCTTCATCATCATAGTTGGACCGTCGGCGTTGGTCATACTGACTCACATATTTGTTGAGGAGGTGGTCAGAGAGAGGTCGTTGATATCTTATATTCTTCACTTCTCCCTCTGTGACGTAGCGCTTGCCATCATGATGGAGCCGATCGCGTGGAGCGGCCTCCTCTGTATCCTTGCTATGAGAGCAGCTGCCCGCATCTCCATCTTTGCCAGAGTGGTTCCCAGGTCCTACCATGTTGATGCTGAACGTGGGACCTGGCTGGCAGCCCTCGGGGTAGATGACTTCTACCATGTTAACGGCGGGGAAGGGCTGGGTGTCTACCTTCATGGCGTACTGGTTGAAAATTAAACGCCCCTTCTCTATCGCCGCTTGGATGTGTTGACGCCACACCCTGCAGTCGTTGGTGGCATGGGAAAGCGAATTGTGGAATTTACAGTACGGCTTTCCGTTTAGCTCTTGCGCCGTGGGGAACTTGAGACCTTCAGGAATCGTCAACTGTTTCTCCTTGAGCAGGAGGTCGAAGATTTGTTCGGTCTTGGTCACGTCAAAATCAAATCCCCGGGCGGCCCCGGTGGCTTTACCCATTTGCAGGACACGGGGGTTCCTCCCCGAGTCCACTCGCCCATCGCTACTTCTTGGTCTCCTGCAGCACTTCACTTTCCTCTGTATCGACCATGACTCATCGCACGCTTGAACTTGTCTTGGTACAGTGCGGGTGGCGCTGTTCATATGCCGATAGTTTCGAACCATGTGCGCCGGCGAGGGATAATCTGCTTGGGAGGCCATGTCCTTGAGCTGTGTTGCAAGGCCGCTCATCGCCAACTCGACTCGCTTCCTTTTCAGCTTATACGAACCGAATAACATCGGTTCCTAAGGTTCCCGAAGCGCCGGATGTACTCTGTCACCGTTTCTCCGCGCTTCGACGTAGTTGTGCTAGATCGGCAATGCTAGAATCGGAAGCTTCGAATGATATTGCATATGGAACTCGTTCTTCCAATTGCTTCCAAGACTCGGATGGAGTTTGCCGGCAAAGAGGTATACCATCCAAAAGCCGATCCCGTGAGGGACCGTGAAAAGAGCCTCACGCGTAGTTGATCCGACACCGAAGCCGGTCCTAGTTGCGCCAAATATCGGCCGATGTGCTCGATGGAGCTGGAGCCATCCGATCCACTCGAATTTGGAGAAGTCGGGAGCCGATATTTAGGTGGCAGCGGGATCATCTCGTACTCATCGGGGTACGGCTTGGAATAGCCGATTGCCCTCCTTTTCGGCATAATGCCGAACCGGTCTCTCGCATGGTACCGATCCGATCCGCCGTGCCGGCCGCAGGAGATGCGCTCCGAAGATTCGCCGGGTGGCGTACTTAGCCAGCCATGTTTGCTTTTCCAGCTCCGAGCCAACCTGCGGGAGCTGGGCTCGGGAGTTTCGTCGGGGTGGCGTACTTAGTTAGCCACGTCTGCTTCTCAAGCTCTGTCGCTGACGTTCCTCCTGTTTGCGCCGGAGCCCCTGACGTTGTGGCCTGGTTTGAGAGTGCCCAGTTGCCGCAATCTGGCACATACGTGCACGCGTATCCTTGAGGGATCTCCTTAGGCGCCTCAACCAAGAACCGGTAGTCACTAGGGTCACCACCGATCTTGTAGACGACGAATGCCGGTGTAGCCGGCACTTCAGCTGGTGCTGCCAACGCATATGGCAGCGGTGGACGGGACTGGAGTGGCAACTCTCCTTGGTGCGTCCCGAGAGCTGGTCCCGACGGCGAGTACCGGTGGCTCATGATCTCCTCGGATCACGCGCGAGCGAGACGGCTCCAACACGTTGACCAAGTTTTCGAGTGGCGGTGTAGCGAGTGAGCCACCAAGTAGTTAATCTCCTCGCCGCAGGGCCATGGTGCGTTCCTCCGACGGGGCGAGAGATCTATCCCATCGAGTGCACCTTGTGGTGAGAATCCCTTCCATCCGATGCCATGGGTACGGGTTCTCCGAAAGAGCCGATGAGGTCGGCTTCGAGGGTGGCCTTGATCTCGTCATGTTTCTTCTTGAGCTCAGCGAGCAGCTCCTCGTAGGTGATCGGCGTGCCGTCCGTCGCCATCTCGGATGTAGATGGCGATGTGGTTGATGTAGACGATGTGTCCCACCGGGCGTGCCGGAATGTGTTGACCGCCAAAACCCACCGTCGGGCAGCGGCGAGCCGCACTAGTAGAGCCGGGAAGAGCCTAGAGCTGCGGCTGGCCGAGACCCCTCCGAGCGACGGCCCGCAATGCTCTTCTGGTCACACGCGGCGATGCGAAGTGCAAGGGCGTGCCACCCGACCTATACCCGGTCGGGAAGGTGATGGGGAATGCCTCGCTTAGTTCCTCGCATGGCATACACGTAAACATTAAATACGAGCCTCGATCGGCTCTCGAGTTATCCCGTGAATCGGCTCAAAGAGCCGATCCACCCATGATCCGTGCGGGGTGCACGAATACTTGGTGATCCTGCTTGATCAAGATAAAGCTAATGAGATCTACGACGATTTAGGGTTTTCACCGCATAATCGGATCATCCTACTCCAGAGTTGGGCCTCGCGGCCACGCACGGTGCTCATAAGCCGATCCTAAACAAGGCCAAAAAACCAACAATATAGTTGATCCACGGAACTTCCTGTTTAGGACTTGCGAACGCCACCCTACATGCCACCGGATCCTCCCCTTTGTAAGGCCTAACTATTGCGGATATTAAACTAATCCTTGCAGAGCAAGGAGCAATCGTAACGGATCAGATCTACTAAACGATGAACAAGCGGGTGCCGCCCCATGCCCGAGATAGGCATGAGGACGGCTAGATATGCAAGGGTTGCACTACGTAAGCATGTTTATACGAAGAACAATGCTAACCCTAACACATCTATGATAACTACGTTGCCCGCCATCAAAGACGCTTCAGTACGGGCAACGCATGAACAACGTGGAGCTTGTGCTGCCTAGATCGCAAGATGCGATCTAGGCAGCATGTCGCTTACCGGATTGAAACCCTCGAGACGAAGGAGTTGGCGATGCGCCGAGATTGGTTTGTTTTGGGGTGAACGTTGTGTTGTTGTTTATTCCATAAACCCTAGATACATATTTATAGTCCAGCGGACTTTCTACCGTGGGAATATCCCACCGTGCACGATACAAACTCTAACTTTTGATCTAAAATATAATCTACTATAATTAAAGATACACGGGCAAACCAGCCCAAATTCTTCGTGCAAAGCCGTTTCAGAAATCTTCCACGTGTAGTCTTCCAAGCCCATCTCTCTTACGGCCCACCTCTGGATTTGTCCAAAATCTGGTGATAACAGTTACTATGCTCAATGTAATCACCTAAATTCCTAGATTTTTGTGAGGGAAAACACAAGTTCACTTTCGTCCAAAGAATTTCAAGTGTTGATCCGCTCGGCTGATCCCTGTCTTGCAGGTACACCTCTTTTACACGATTTATGCTTAAAGTGGAGAGGTAAATCTCAAGTGCTGATCTGCTTGGCAGCAAGGTTTTAAATAGCGCGCAATTTCGCCGGTTTTAGCGCGCAATAGCGGATTTGGACCCTCCACGCTATATTTGATAGAAAATGGTCGCTACAGTGCTAAACACGAAATAACACGCTAAATCGTGCTAAATCGCGCTAAAACACATAACACGTAGCGGCGCTAAAACGTTTAGCTGCAAAAAACAAAGGTCCAAAACTGCATGCCAACCCATCCGCCCAAAAGTCCAATTTCCCCAACAAAACTAAATACCTAAAGCCCGTATACGTACGGTAAAACCTAGCCTAAATCCCAGTTTAGAAGTTCCGCACGGAAGCGACGTCCGTTGCCTCTTCCAGCGTGATATCGGCGTCCGTTGCTTCCTCCCACAGAGTTCTGTCGGCTACTTCCTTCGGCTCGGATGTCGGAGACGCCTTAGAAAAATCACGCACCAGGTTAGAGCTGACTAGAACCTCCTCCTCCTCCTGATTTGTAGATGCATAGATGTATTGAACTATTGATGTGTAGTTCTTCCGATTCTGAATGAGTGCTTTCACCTTTGTTGTTGCCTCCTTGGCTCTAAATCATAATATTAGTATGTGTTAAAAATGTTGTCTTTCATTTGGTCTTGGGAATCTACTTTGAACGATCTGGTTATGCAATTTGTTTGCTGGACAAGATTTTAGTTACCGAAATCCTTAACATTTGCATGTCTTTTTGCAAAACGCTATTTTATATATAGCGCGTTATAGCGCGCTATAACGTGCATAGCGTTTGGAGAAGGTCCTCGCTAAATGAAATAGCGCGCTATTTAAAACCTTGCTTGGCAGCCTCGCTCATTGATCCACCCTAACATAAGCTCGACTGTATTCCAATTTTTATTATTTTCTTCTTTTCTAAAATTGTTTGTGCTATTTGTTAACTATGTATTTGCACCTGCCAGTAACATTCACATATAATTAGAGAGTGGATTTGGTGATCAGGGGGATACGTGAGCACTCGGTTATCACCGTTGGATTTGGTCCACCATCGTTGGATTCTGCTACTCACTAACGGCCACTACCTCGCCGGCCTCCACCTCGTGCATCTGAGGTCGCGTCAGTGTCTCCCCGGCCAAGCGCGTCGTCGTGCACCTTCCCCGCGTCTCTCCACCCTTCCACTCGACGCGCTAGACCGCGTCGATGCGTGTACAGTGCTAATGTCGTTAGACACGTGTCAAGCAGAGAAGGGGTGCTCACATATCCCCGATCACCAGGCTTCATCCGAATTAACCTATACTGATACAAGACCTTAGATTACGCTATTCCCAATAAAAGTACGATTCGAGGCAGCATATATGTTGTCAGCATTGCCATAGAATACCTAGCTGTAGGCAAAAAAAATATTGTACATTGCATATCAATATAGAATTGGCTGCAACTGACCAAAGTGCATTTGAGAAGGTGTTATAGGACTGGAGTTAATGTACCGATTCAGTAATTCATGCTTCCATATAGAATTTTCTTCATAGATACATCATCACTCTATGCTTGAGCAAAGATTTTCCTGCTGCTTTACATGATTTGATATATGCGAGAGGAAAATAGATTTGATGCAGCAAGTTGTGACCATTTGGTTATGTAGTTCTCGGGCTGCATAAATAATTGGTAAATTGTAGTGTACTGTGCACATACTCCATAGAACTATCAAAGTTTACAAAGGTAAATAAATACTACAAATTACCGAGTATGTGATGCCCCTTTTAGGAATACCATATAGAGTTATTAGCTGAACTGATGTCTGCATGTTCTAGGAGACAAGGGAAATGAAGTTGCCTCTAGAAGTTACTCACTTAATAAAGCATTTCTTCTTTGGTAGCTTCTTCTCCTTTTTTTTTCTCTTAGTAGCAGCAAGATCCTGATGTTTGCATCTATTGGTCCTTTTGCTACTATGCATAAAAGCATGTCAATGCCTAACTATTAATTTTGCATCGTCTTATCCAACACTTTCCAGTTGATCGTAGTATCTTGAAAGCTAATCTTCTCCAAAATGTAATGCTGCCCGAAATAGCTCCGTGTAGTCTGCAATAGTTTGGCACCACATGATCCCCGATTTTACAACTGTAATAGCGTCACCTGCAGGGTGGCTGCTTGGTGTGCTCTTTCTAGGCACACAAATGACTCTGTTTCTTTTGTTGTCAAACATCGCTGATTTACATTCCAGGCCAAGACGGTCACTGAATCACATTCCAGTTGAGGCGATGGCAAGTATTTGGCTGTCTCTGAACTCTAACAACTGCTCCCAATATCCCTAATGATGAATGATAAATTCGTGTGCAAGTGACAGAGAACATATTAACTATTCAAAGAATGTACACCGTTAAAACACGCATGCTGATTTTCTGTTGACTAGGATATTCTGATATTAGATTCGTCATTGTGGCATATTAATATGACTCAGGGTGACAATTAAAATAGGCTTAGTGGACAAGCTCTTCCTTCTAATCGTTTGTGATATGTCTTATTACTGTTTATAGATTTGTTTCATATAATATCATGAACACCTCATGATTTCAGTTATATTTTAGAATCCATAGTCAGCATGAATGGAGACAAAAGAAGCTTATTGTAGGATGAATTTGTGTTGGTACGAAACTCGTTGTATATTTTAGGATGGCTTTTACAAGGATGCAGATAATGAGCATAAAAAACCTGAACCTCCATGAGTTTTGAGTTATGCAGGCGAACTGCTTTTTGATGTGATAAATGATAAATGACTAAATGCTCCTCACATTAGGATATCTATTTAGGTTACTGGTTATGTATTTTCTTGTCCCTCTCACTATATAACTAGATTATGTTTGCAACAAACGGTGTTCAAAGTATGCTCCTGTTCCTGTGGTGGAGAAGGGTCCCAATATTTCTATGGAGATTTTCTTAGGTTTCAGTGCTTTATTGGTCATTTACATGCTCCCCGTTAATTTGTATCAAGACTTTCCCGAATTCTAGAACTTACCTAGCATCTATATATTTTCTGTAACACTTGCGAATTCTGTTGTACACTGTTACTCCTCGAGTATTGTTGCACCAACGATAGGAATCATCCATAAAGATAGGTACCTCTAAATATAGAGGTTTTCTGAATTTTTTTGACACCGGCAATATTTTGATGTCATTCTGGGATGTTCTATCTTCCTGCACTGATCTGATGCCTTTGTGTGTTTTGGTTTGAAGCTATGTAGTACTTTGATTTTTACCTGGTACTACATTGCCAACACTCAATTTTAACTCATCTACAGTTCATTTACCTTTGTTGTTCATAAATTGGTATTATACTTGTGTCATGCAGTGAGAATAATTATGTAGCAATCGGGGTGATAGTTAGCTTCAATGGTCTTAGCATTGGTGCACTGTGAGTAAGTTCTCTTATATTCTTATGCCCACGGTGGACATAGTTTGGCTGTTATTTATGATTCAACCTTCAGAAGATATGATCTTTGCAAGACTGAAACTAATTATTTATTTGTATATCATGTTGTTGAGTGCATTGAGATTTTTGTTTGCTTTAGACCACAAAAGGTGCTTGTTTCACAAAATGAGAAAAAAATCTTAGGTTCTTTTTTCAAGTTATTAATATTACATCAGGACACGCAGGACTCTTCGACTTGACTTGCTTGACCAATGTGGATTTCCGTTGAGTGGTTTTAAGTGCCAGGCTTTTTAATCTTAACTAACTTTTCCTAATTCAGTCTTAGCATATTATGCCACACTTACAAAAAAAAATCCACATAAGGAGGTTTTCCTCTGCATCCTAAGGAATAATTTCTGTGCCAAGATCTAGAATAGTTGAGTCAAGGATGATAGTATATTATATTTCACACAACAATGTGAGTCTGCTGCAAACATGCAGTTGAGTTCAAATGCATCTGTCAACCTCAATGGAAAATATAAAAAAGTCTATAACTCGAATTACATGTATAATTAGTGTATATGATATATATCCATTTCTTAATCAGCGTGTTCAGAAATATTATCATGGTACTTAGTAATGCTACCACAGTTTCTGTTGACCCTCAATTCGAATATGGGTTGTGGCAGCGGAAAACCAAAACTGATCTCGGGTGCATATGCACCCTATATGTATAAAATATATTTCGAAAATCAAAAAAATTTAGGGAAAAAAATAGCATGTAGAGAGATATGTTCTATGTGTACGCGTAAAGTTTCACATGAAACTGACAATTTTTGTATCATGTGTAAAAAAGACAAATAATGATTCGACAAATTGACTATTTTAGCACAAAAAATTTGTGTTTTTTGCACAGGGCACAAAACATATCGGTTTTTGCTGAAACAACTTTATGAGCACGTAACATGTCAAGGTATACACAAAGAATTTTTATTTGTATTTTTTTAACATTTTTAAATATGTTTAACATGCATTTCAAATAAAGGGTGCATATGCACCTGGGTGCAGAAACACCATGTCCCTGTGGCAGGGCTATCAGCTGTCTTTTATTGCACAAATTAGAATACGAACTTATCCATTTTCTTCCTAATTTGATATGACGCTGGTAGACAACAACATAGTTGGATGCTCTTGATAAATTAAGATTACCATTGAGATATGATTGCCAAGACACTTTTGATTTATTTTCTCTCTGTGGAGAATTAACATATGCGCCCAAGTGTTTAAGCCACGACTCTTTAGATTGTCAAATGTATGCTGGGGGTGTGAAGATGCTTTTCATTACCAAGAAGAAAATGAATTTACATGTCCTCAATACTCCATAAAGGGAATTTTCTATTTAATCATGTTTGATTATAGGAAGGTGGACAAGAGTTTATGGAAGGGCAGCTTCGGAGAGGAAGGGAAATTTACCAATGGCTAGACTGAAGTGTTCTCTAGAAGCTTTTACAGTTCTCTAAACAACTCTAAACAACTCATATAAGGACAACTCATATAAGGAGGCTTCTTATTACTTTCATGTTTGATGGGAAAGATTGGTATATATTTCATCCTCGCGAATAATGTATTGTGCACGTCTATATTTTTTTAACAAGTTTTTTTTTCACCAAGTCTTTGCTTACCTTGATTCTCAGTTGACATGAGTTGTTATTGTTGGAGATATGCCCAAGAGGCAATAATAAATTAGTTATTGTTATATCTTAGTGTTCATGATAAATGTTTACATCCCATGCTATAATTGTATTAACCGAAACATTGATACATGTGTGTTATGTAAACAACAAGGAGTCCCTAGTAAGCCTCTTGTATAACTAGCTTGTTGATTAACAGATGATCATGGTTTAGTGATCATGAACATTGGATGTTGTTAATAACAAGGTTATGTCATTGGGTGAATGATATAATGGACATACACCCAAATAAGCGTAGCATGAGATCAAGTCATTAAGTTCAACTTGCTATAAGATTTCGATACATAGTTACCTAGTCCTTCGACCATGAGATCATGTAAATCACTTACACCGGAAGGGTACTTTGATTACATCAAACGCCATGTTGTAAATGGGTGGTTATAAAGATGGGATTAAGTATTCGGAAAGTGTGAGTTGAGGCATATGGATCAACAGTGGGATTTGTCCATCCCGATGACGGATATATATACTCTGGGCCCTCTCGGTGGAATATCGTCTGATTAGCTTGCAAGCATGTGATTGGATCACAAGAGATGACATACCACGGTAACGAGTAAAGAGTACTTGTCGGTAACGAGGTTAAACAAGGTATGGAGATACCGATGATCGACCTCGGACAAGTAAAGTATCGCGTGACAAAGGGAATCGGTATCGTATGTAAATGGTTCAATCGATCACTAAGTTATCGTTGAATATGTGGGAGCCATTATGGATCTCCAGATCCCGCTATTGGTTATTGGTCGGAGATGAGTCTCGACCATGTCTGCATAGTTCACGAACCGTAGGGTGACGCGCTTAAGGTTCGATGTCGCATAAGTAGATTCGGAATATGAGATGGAGACCGAAGTTTGTTCGGAGTCTTGGATGGGATCCGGGACATCACGAGGAGGTCCGGAATGGTCCGGAGAATAAGATTCATATATGGGAAGTCATTTTCAGGGTTACCGAAAAAGTTCGGGATTTTTCGGTATTGTACCGGAGGTTCTAGAAGGTTCCGGAGGGTACCATAGTGGGGCCCACCTATCCCGGACGACCAACATGGACCGGAGGGGTCGCATAGGCCCACATGGGCCATGCACACCAGCCCCCCAAGGCCCATGTGGCTGTACCAAGTGGATAAGATCAAATCCCTTGAAAATAGGGACTTAACTTGGGGGGGGGGGGAAGTTCCCCCCTTGTTTTTGCCGACCCAAAGGCTTGGAGGAGGGGCCAAGGCATCCCCCCACGCCTATATAAGAGGGAGGGGAGGGCTGGGGCGCAGCACATCACCCCCAAGCCCTAGCCGCCCCTCTCTCCCTCCTCCTCCTTCCTGCGCAGGCTTGGCGAAGCCCTGCAGGAATTTCTCCTCCACCTCCACCACCACGCCGTTGTGCTGCTGGGATTCCGAGGGGATCTACCACACCTCCGCTGCCCGCTGGAACGGGGAGAGGACGGGCTTCATCGACACCGTACGCACGACCGAGTACGGAAGTGCTGCCGGATTGCAGCACATGATGATCAACTACATCAACAACGAGATCTAATCTCGTAGGCTTTGGAAATATTCGAGGGTTAGTCTCACATGATCTTCTCGTTGCTTCGATCTTGGTAGATTAGATCTTGGGTGTTCCATAGATTACTATCTTGGATTTATTCGTCTTGCGGTAGGAAATTTTTTCTTTTGTATGCTACGAACCCCATCAGTGGTATCAGAGCCATGTCTATGCATAGATCTGTTGCACGAGTAGAACATAATGATTTTATGGGCGTTGATGCTTTTGTTGCTTTAGTTTGTGTACTTTGCATCTTGCGGGATGGTGGGATGAAGCGGCCCGGGCTAAATTTACATGACCGCGTCTCATGAGACTTGCTCCACGCTTGACATGCAACTTGTATTGCATAAGTGGCCTTGCGGGTGTCTGTCTCTCCCACCATAGTGAAGATTCCAATTTGCACTTTCTATTGTCAACACTAGTATCACCGTTGTGGTTCATGTTCGTAGGTAGATTGGATCTTACTCGAAAACCCTAAACCACGTAAAATATGCAAACCAAATTAGAGGCGTCTAACTTGTTTTTGCAGGGTTTGGTGATGTGATATGGCCATGATGTGATGATGATTATATTTGATTTATGAGATGTTCATTGTTGTATTATGGCAACCGGCAGGAGCCTAATGGTTGTCTTTAATTTTTTGTTAAAAACCCGCGTGTCTATTCATCATGTAATAGCTTTATTTCAAGTAGTTGTTATAGTAGCTATAAGTGATGGACAACCATGAAGCGGTGCCATGGACCTTGGTGCAATGCTGGTGATGATGGAGATCATGCTCATGTGCTTTGGAGATGGAGATCAAAAGCACAAGAAGAAAGGCCATATCATATCACGTATTATGAATTGCATGTGATGTTAATCCTTTATGCATCTTATCTTGCTTAGATCGCGACGGTAGCATTATAAGATGATCCCTCACATTAATATCAAGATAATAAAGTGTTCTCCCCTCGTATGCACCGTTGCTACAGTTCGTCGTCTCGAAACATCTCGTGATGATCGGATGTAATAGATTCTACGTTCACATACAATGGGTGTAAGCCATGTTGCACACGCGGAAATACTTGGGTTTGCTTGACGAGCCTAGCATGTACAGACATGGCCTCGGGACAACGGAAACCGAAAGGTTGAACACGAGTCATATGGATGATATGATCAACATGTTGATGTTCACCATTGAAGCTACATCATCTCACGTGATGATCGGTTTTGGTGTAGTGGATGTGGATCGTGTGCCACTTAAAAACTGTGAGGGATGTTGTATTAAGTGGGAGTTCATTAGTAATTAGATTAAAACATGAACTTATTATCATGAACATAGTCTGAATAGTATTTTGAATTAAATTTGTAGAATTGGCATCCGTTATCTACCATGCGCTAGTCTTGTAATTGAGATAGAAATATTGTTAAGTCTGACAAGTAACTTTACTGGACGAGTACCGTATTGTTAAAGAATCAAGATATGATTAATTCCTAATGCAAACTTTTAGTAAACCTCACATTGATGATTCAAAGAGCAATGGTTTCAATTAGTACCAAATCATCTTGTCTCCGTGAAACTTGAAGTTCAAATCCGTTTGAAAAGTAAGGAGCTGGAAATTTTGTTTTCAGAAATAAGCAAGGTATGAGATATGTGTGATATATCTAAGACCCAATTGCAAGATGATAGAATATAATCTAGTGAGACTACATAAACTCATAAGTTTTATGGGAATGTACGAAGGTTGAAGACGCTAGGCGTCCCGATCCTCCAACTAGTTGGGCACTAACGATATTCGCATATCCATGAAGTGATCGTCCTTAGTATGCACCGTTGCTAAGACTCGTCGTTTTGAAGCATCACGTGATGATCGGGTGTTATAGATTTTACGTGTGCATACAACGGGTGCAAGCCAGATTTGCATATGTGAATACTAAGGTTAAACTTTACGAGCCTAGCATGTACAGACATGGTCTCAGAAAGTCGTCATGATATGATTATGAGTGAAATTGTTCATCATATTAAAAAGTTACTAATAGTGAAATCTGGAACACTTGTCATGTGATGATCAACTTCAAAGTAAGAACCTCAAGGTTATTGGTGTTTGACCAATGGACCTAGAAGTTATTGAAGGTGAAGTGTTTTCTGAGAATGAGGAAAGCTAAAAGAGAAACTACAAAAGATTTTGGCAGAAAGAAAGAAAAGACTAGAAAGTCTAGCTCAGGTGTATATAAATGATATACATGTTATGAATGTATTCCTTGTTTGGTCACACAATGAAGTTCTTGGGTATTTGTACCATATTGGTTGGTATGAAGTGTCATACAAAACAACGCAATATAAGAATATAATGGCCTAAGTGACTGAGAAGGAATATGATAGGAATGCACGTCTGGAACAAAAATAAAGTGTTATTATGTTCGTCGTTGGCATTCTATCTAGCCCTTAGAATTTATAATAAATAACTTAATAATTGTTATTTTGCTCTGGTCAAGTGAAAACAATGAGTTGTTCAAATTATGACATTACTCCATGTACGATGGATAAGTTATTATAAATCCTAATGGTGAAATACACATACATAACACTGACGCTAAAATGCCATAAGGCAAATGATTTGAATTCCACTTATTTGTGAAACCCCCATTTATGTCATGTTAGAAAGGAACGCATGAAGGAAATCCATGCAAATGGATTTTTGGAGTCATTCGATTTTTGAATCATTTGGCGCTTGCAAATATTTTCTAAAAAGAATGACAAAAAAATACCGTTCATAGGCCAAGAGTTGAATGGGCAACTAACTTGGTGGAAAAATACATGATGATGTATATGGTTCACTGGGCATAGTTGTGTGCGGAAGATTCTTCTACTTCATGAAAACTTCTAACAATGAATTGAGTATATATATGTGGATATATTTGATAAGGAAGAAGTTTGAAACATTTGAATGGATTCAAATAAATTTCAGCATGAGGTGGAAATCATCGTAATAGAAAAGTCAAATATCTATGATTGGATCATGGTGGAAATATTTGATTTACGAGTTTTAGCAAATATCTAAGAGAGTTATGAAATCGTTCTACAACCTCACGTTTCTTGGAGTATCATAGTGATGATGGAGTATCCGAGAAACGTATCCAAACCTTGTTGGATTAATGATGAGATAATATCAAATGACGCCATTATATTTTTGTGGATTATGCTTTAGAGACTACCGCTTTTTGATACGTCCAAAATGTATCTACTTTCCGAACACTTTTGCTATTGTTTTGCCTCTAATTTGTGTATTTTGGATGCAACTAACACGGACTAACGCTGTTTTCAGCAGAACTGTTCTGGTGTCTCGTTTTTGTGCGAGAAATCCAACTTTCGGGAAAAACCTCGGGATTTTGACGAAAGGCCCTATTTTCCCG
>NC_061510.1:89274748-89296475 GCF_022539505.1 Lolium rigidum
CACGCTGAAGGTTGATGGCGGCGTAGATGTAGTGCGGCGTAACACTGTGGATTCCTAAGACCAACGGGTGGAACTCCGCATAACATACCCAGCATTTCCTTGTTCCCAGTAACGTAACAAATAGTTGGGTTAACTTACCGGCTTGTCAGAATAAAGGATTAACTGTATTTGTGTAAATACATTGCCAGTAGAGAAAGTAGTAGTACATATTGCAAAGAGATTGTATTTCTGGAAGAAGAGAATTTGGATCCGGGGTCCACAGCTCACTAGAGGTGTTCCTCCGATAAGACGGTCATATGTTGGGGTGGAAGGTAATTGTAGTTGGGTAATTATGGGCATAGAGAGGGCATGACAATGCACATACATATCATGATGAGTATAGTGAGATTTAATTGGGCATTACGACAAAGTACATAGACTGTCATCCAATCGTGCATTCAGGCTTAAAAAGTCCACCTTCAAAGTATCATCCTAACTTTCCAGACAAGGTTGCAAAGCAATGCATAATTGCATTAAGTATGGCGTAATGTAATCAACAACTACATCCTTAGACATAGCATCAATGTTTTATCCCCTAGTGGCAACAAGACAACACAACCTTAGAATCACTGTCCCAAAATAATGCAAAGAACTCCACTATCGAGCATACTCCCGATGGCGTGTATTTCACACGTTCGTTGGGCAACCCCAAGAGGAAGGTATGATGCGCACAAGCAGCAAGTTTTCCCTCGTAAAGAAACCAAGGTTTATCGAACCAGGAGGAGCCAAGAAGCACGTTGAAGGTTGATGGCGGCGGGATGTAGTGCGGCGCAACACCGTAGATTCCGGCGCCAACGTGGAACCCGCACAACACAACCAAAGTACTTTGCCCCAACGAAACAAAGTGAGGTTGTCAATCTCACCGGCTTGCCGTAACAAAGGATTAACCGTATTGTGTGGAAGATGATTGTTTGCAGAGAAAACAAGTAAAAACAAGTATTGCAAGAGATTGTATTTCAAGTAAAGAGAATTGGACCGGGGTCCACAGCTCACTAGAGGTGTCTCTCCCATAAGACGAACAGCATGTTGGGTGAACAAATTACAGCTTGGGCAATTGACAAATAAAGAGAGCATGACAATGCACATACATATTATGATGAATATAGTGAGATTTAATTGGGCATTACGACAAAGTACATAGACCGCCATCCAACCGCATCTATGCCTAAAAAGTCCACCTTCAGAGTTATCATCCGAACCCCTCCAAGCATTAAGTTGCAAAGCAACGTACAATTGCATTAAGTATGGTGCGTAATGTAATCAACAACTACATCCTTAGACATAGCATCAATGTTTTATCCCTAGTGGCAACAAGACAACACAACCTTAGAACTTTCTCGTCACCGTCCTGGTGTCAATGCAGCATGAACCCACTATCGAGCATAAGTACTCCCTCTTGGAGTTAAAAGCATCTACTTGGCCGGAGCATCTACTAATAACGGAGAGCATGCAAGATCATAAACAACACATAAGCATAACTTTGATAATCAACATAACAAGTATTCTCTATTCATCGGATCCCAACAAACGCAACATATAGAATTACATATAGATGATCTTGATCATGATAGGCAGCTCACAAGATCCGACAATGATAGCACAATGGGGAGAAGACAACCATCTAGCTACCGCTATGGACCCATAGTCCAGGGGTAGACTACTCACTCATCACTCCGGAGGCGACCATGGCGGCGTAGAGTCCTCCGGGAGATGATTCCCCTCCCGGCAGGGTGCCGGAGGCGATCTCCGGGATCCCCCGAGATGGGATCGGCGGCGACGGCGTCTCGCGAAGGTTTTCCGTATCGTGGCTCTCGGTACCGGGGGTTTCGTCACGGAGGCTTTAAGTAGGCGGAAGGGTAGGTCAAGAGGCGGCACGAGGGCCCCACACCACAGGCCGCGCGGCCAAGGGGGGCCGCGCCGCCCTAGGGTGTGGCCCCCTCGTGGCCCCTCTTCGTCTCGTCTTCGGTCTTCCGGAAGCTTCGTGAGAAAATAGGCCTCTCGGGCTTTTATTTCGTCCAATTCCGAGAATATTTCTTTACTAGGATTTCTGAAACCAAAAACAGCAGAAACAAAGAATCGGCACTTCGGCATCTTGTTAATAGGTTAGTTCCGTAAAATGCACGAATATGACATAAAGTGTGCATAAAACATGTAGATAACATCAATAATGTGGCATGGAACACAAGAAATTATCGATACGTTGGAGACGTATCAGCATCCCCAAGCTTAGTTCCGCTCGTCCCGAGCAGGTAAAACGATAATAAAGATAATTTCTGGAGTGACATGCCATCATAATCTTGATCATACTATTTGTAAAGCATATGTAAAGAATGCAGCGATCAAAACAATGTGTATGACATGAGTAAACAAGTGAATCATAAAGCAAAGACTTTTCATGAATAGCACTTCAAGACAAGCATCAATAAGTCTTGCATAAGAGTTAACTCATAAAGCAATAATTCAAAGTAGAGGTATTGAAGCAACACAAAAGAAGATTAAGTTTCAGCGGTTGCTTTCAACTTGTAACATGTATATCTCATGGATATTGTCAACATAGAGTAATATAATAAGTGCAATAAGCAAGTATGTAGGAATCAATGCACAGCTCACACAAGTGTTTGCTTCTTGAGGTGGATAGAAATAGGTGAACTGACTCAACATTGAAAGTAAAAGAATGGTCCTCATAGAGGAAAAGCATCGATTGCTATATTTGTGCTAGAGCTTTGATTTTGAAAACATGAAACAATTTTGTCAACGGTAGTAATAAAGCATATGCATCATGTAAATTATATCTTATAAGTTGCAAGCCTCATGCATAGTGTACTAATAGTGCTCGCACCTTGTCCTAATTAGCTTGGACTACCTGGATTATCACCGCAATACATATGCTTTAACCAAGTTTCACAAAGGGGTACCTCTATGCCGCCTCGTACAAAGGTCTAAGGAGAAAGCTCGCATTTGGATTTCTCGCTTTTGATTATTCTCAACTTAGACATCCATACCGGGACAACATAGACAACAGATAATGGACTCCTCTTTTAATGCTTTAAGCATTTGACAACAATTAATTCTTTTCTCATTAGAGATTTGAGGATGTTTGTCCAAAACTGAAACTTCCACCATGGATCATGGCTTTAGTTAGCGGCCCAATGTTCTTCTCTCACAATATGCATGCTCAAACCATTCAACTCAATGTAGATCGCCCTTACTTCAGTACAAGACGAACATGCATAGCAACTCACATGAAATTCAACAATGAGTTGATGGCGTTCCCCAGCAAACATGGTTATCGCACAACAAGCAACTTAATAAGAGATAAAGTGCATAATTACATATTCAATACCACAATAGTTTTTAAGCTATTTGTCCCATGAGCTATATATTGCAAAGGTGAATGATGGAATTTTAAAGGTAGCACTCAAGCAATTTACTTTGGAATGGCGGGAAAATACCATGTAGTAGGTAGGTATGGTGGACACAAATGGCATAGTGGTTGGCTCAAGTATTTTGGATGCATGAGAAGTATTCCCTCTCGATACAAGGTTTAGGCTAGCAAGGTTATTTGAAACAAACACAAGGATGAACCGGTGCAGCAAAACTCACATAAAAGACATATTGAAAACATTATAAGACTCTACACCGTCTTCCTTGTTGTTCAAACTCAATACTAGAAATTATCTAGACCTTAGAGAAACCAAATATGCAAACCAAATTTTAGCATGCTCTATGTATTTCTTCATTAATGGGTGCAAAGCATATGATGCAAGAGCTTAAACATGAGCACAACAATTGCCAAGTATCACATTACCCAAGACATTTTTAGCAATTACTACATGTATCATTTTCCAATTCCAACCATATAACAATTTAACGAAGGAGAAACTTCGCCATGAATACTATGAGTAGAAACCAAGGACATATTTGTCCATATGCTACAGCGGAGTGTGTATCTCTCCCATAAAGTGAATGCTAGGATCCATTTTATTCAAACAAAACAAAAACAAAAACAAACCGACGCTCCAAGAAAAAGCACATAAGATGTGGCCGAATAAAAATGTAGTTTCATGGGAGGAACCTGATAATTTGTCGATGAAGAAGGGGATGCCTTGGGCATCCCCAAGCTTAGACGCTTGAGTCTTCTTGATATATGCAGGGGTGAACCACGGGTGCATCCCCAAGCTTAGAGCTTTCACTCTCCTTGATCACGTTGCATCATACTCCTCTCTTGACCCTTGAAAACTTCCTCCACACCAAACTCGAAACAACTCATTAGAGGGTTAGTGCACAATATAAATTGACATATTCAGAGGTGACACAATCATTCTTAACACTTCTGGACATTGCATAATGCTACTGGACATTAGTGGATCAAAGAAATTCATCCAACATAGCGAAAGAGGCAATGCGAAATAAAAGGCAGAATCTGTCAAAACAGAACAGTTCGTATTGACGAATTTTAAAATGGCACCAGACTTGCTCAAACGAAAATGCTCAAATTGAATGAAAGTTGCGTACATATCTGAGGATCATGCTCGTAAATTGGCGTAATTTTCTGAGCTACCTACAGGGAGATAGACCCAGATTCGTGACAAGCAAAGAAATCTGGAACTGCGCAGTAATCCAAATCTAGTACTTACTTTTCTATCAACGGCTTAACTTGGCACAACAAAACTCAAAACTAAGATAAGGAGAGGTTGCTACAGTAGTAAACAACTTCCAAGACACAAAATAAAAACAAAGTACTGTAGGTAAAAACATGGGTTGTCTCCCATAAGCGCTTTTTTAACGCCTTTCAGCCTAGGCGCGTAAAGTGTGTATCAAGTATTATCAAAGGGTGGAGCATCAACATTACCTTGGGCTTTACCCTTACCTTTCTTATTGTTTTTCTTTCCCTTTGGTTTAGTAAATATACGAGTTTCTCCCGGTATAGAGGTGAATTTCAAAGTGCCTTCTCCAACATCAATGATCGCTCCCAATAGTTTCAACAGAGGATCTTCCGAGTGTGAGTTTTCCTCGTTTCAACAACAAGATAATCAATAGATATTGTTCTTCCACAAATAGTTGTATGCACACCTGCAGCTATTCCTTTAGGTATTATAGTAGAGTTATCAATGAGAGTTATCTCTTCTCCTCCTTCCTCAACTCCCCAAAGTTTCAAAGATTTATAAATACTTTCGTGCATAAGGCAAAATTCATACATAATATCACAGTAGGCATGGAGGGTTCGATCACCGATAGCAATTTTAACAGCAGGATCCCACAATGAGAGTTTAGAGTTCACTAAAACTTGTTCAAGACGATTACGAACGTGGCAATAGTTATCATTCAAGCGAGATGTACTTATCTCCGCAGTATTTAATCTACTATATATGCTAGCGAGGACTGAATCAAAGTTATTAGCTGAATCATATGATGCAACCAACTTCTTTATGGCGTTAAAAGCTTGATCCCCATTGCAATGAAGGAAATCTCCTCCCGCTAAAGTATCCAAAGCATATCTATAGCGAACCATAAGACCAAAATAAAAATTACTAAGGAGCAAACTTAGAGTCATTTGAGGTTCAGCTTTACAATAAGAAGTAAAAATTCTAGACCAAGCATCCTTAAAACTCTCCTCATCTCCTTGTTTAAAAGTGAAAACTAATTCTTCCGGCGAAGAAGTAACAGGTTCAGAGCTAGACATGGTAACAAAAGTAACTAAATTTTTTTTTGTATTTTTAATATAGAGTGCAAGACAATAAAGTAAACTAGATGAAGTAAATGCAAGTAAACTAATTTTTTTGTGTTTTTGATATAGCAAACAAGATAGCAAATAAAGTAAAACTAGCAACTAATTTTTTTTGTATTTTGATTTAGTGCAGCAAACAAAGTAGTAAATAAAATAAAGCAAGACAAAAACAAAGTAAAGAGATTGAGAAGTGGAGACTCCCTTGCAGCGTGTCTTGATCTCCCCGGCAACGGCGCCGTAAAAGAGCTTGATGGCGTGTATTTCACACGTTCGTTGGGCAACCCCAAGAGGAAGGTATGATGCGCACAGCAGCAAGTTTTCCCTCGTAAAGAAACCAAGGTTTATCGAACCAGGAGGAGCCAAGAAGCACGTTGAAGGTTGATGGCGGCGGGATGTAGTGCGGCGCAACACCGGAGATTCCGGCGCCAACGTGGAACCCGCACAACACAACCAAAGTACTTTGCCCCAACGAAACAGATGAGGTTGTCAATCTCACCGGCTTGCCGTAACAAAGGATTAACCGTATTGTGTGGAAGATGATTGTTTGCAGAGAAAACAAGTAAAAACAAGTATTGCAATAGATTGTATTTCAAGAAAGAGAATTGGACCGGGTCCACAGCTCACTAGAGGTGTCTCTCCCATAAGACGAACAAGCATGTTGGGTGAACAAATTACAGCTTGGGCAATTGACAAATAAAGAGAGCATGACAATGCACATACATATTATGATGAATATAGTGAGATTTAATTGGGCATTACGACAAAGTACATAGACCGCCATCCAACCGCATCTATGCCTAAAAAGTCCACCTTCGAGTTATCATCCGAACCCCTCCAAGCATTAAGTTGCAAAGCAACAGACAATTGCATTAAGTATGGTGCGTAATGTAATCAACAACTACATCCTTAGACATAGCATCAATGTTTTATCCCTAGTGGCAACAAGACAACACAACCTTAGAACTTTCTCGTCACTCGTCCCGTGTGTCAATGCGCATGAACCCACTATCGAGCATAAGTACTCCCTCTTGGAGTTAAAAGCATCTACTTGGCCGGAGCATCTACTAATAACGGAGAGCATGCAAGATCATAAACAACACATAAGCATAACTTTGATAATCAACATAACAAGTATTCTCTATTCATCGGATCCCAACAAACGCAACATATAGAATTACATATAGATGATCTTGATCATGATAGGCAGCTCACAAGATCCGACAATGATAGCACAATGGGGAGAAGACAACCATCTAGCTACCGCTATGGACCCATAGTCCAGGGGTAGACTACTCACTCATCACTCCGGAGGCGACCATGGCGGCGTAGAGTCCTCCGGGAGATGATTCCCCTCTCCGGCAGGGTGCCGGAGGCGATCTCCAGGATCCCCCGAGATGGGATCGGCGGCGACGGCGTCTCGGGAAGGTTTTCCGTATCGTGGCTCTCGGTACCGGGGGTTTCGTCACGGAGGCTGTAAGTAGGCGGAAGGGTAGGTCAAGAGGCGGCACGAGGGCCCCACACCACAGGCCGCGCGGCCAAGGGGGGCCGCGCCGCCCTAGGGTGTGGCCCCCTCGTGGCCCCTCTTCGTCTCGTCTTCGGTCTTCCGGAAGCTTCGTGAGAAAATAGGCCTCTCGGGCTTTTATTTCGTCCAATTCCGAGAATATTTCTTTACTAGGATTTCTGAAACCAAAAACAGCAGAAAACAAAGAATCGGCACTTCGGCATCTTGTTAATAGGTTAGTTCCGTAAAATGCACGAATATGACATAAAGTGTGCATAAAACATGTAGATAACATCAATAATGTGGCATGGAACACAAGAAATTATCGATACGTTGGAGACGTATCATGGCTATCATCCGAAACTCTAGATTGTCGACTTAAATCTGCCCTTCTCATGCTGGATGCAGAAGCTGCCTCCTTTCTCTTGTTCAACTCAGCTGTCTGTTTTTCTATTTCTCTGGCAGCTCGTGCGAGCCTATATTGATAAGCTTGCAGTTCTTGAGCCGTAGTCGTTGTCGTCATTGGTTCCGAACCATCTAAAGCTTTTGCGGCTCTATCCCAGGCTGCTTGTGGAAGTTGAACTCTGACACGTGGTGTGGGCCCGTCATATTTAGTGCCCATACCTCTCCTTAGATCTGAGGGATCGACATATGGATTACCCAAATCGTCGAAAGCCTCCGATGTTTCTTCTTGATTTTCGATAGCATAAATCTGATGATATTTTGTACTCAGATCTATGTTGGGTTTGGTGACATCATTGTTGAGATTGATGAAGACCTTTCCCACTGTGATGGATTTGTCGATGAAGTCGTAACTCGTCGACATCGCTTGAGCCATCGCTTATATATGAGTCCGCGGATGACTCAAATGATGTGTCGCCGAAGATCTTGGCGAGTTTCTCTCTTGCTCGGTACCGACGTAATGTGTTGCCGAAGTTTCTTCTTCTCGACTCGGTTGACGATGCATAGCTTGAAAAATCGGAATCGACCGCCGACGATCCCGACGAAATCGGAATTTCGACACGATACGATCCTTCCTTCTCGACGCGAAAGTGAAACCTTCCGAACGTCATCTCCATGGGCTCCGCCAGATACGCATATGCATCCAAACGGGAGGGTGGGTGAGGAACAAAATCAACAAGACCAGCAGCGATCTGTTTACCTCGATCCATAGTGTTGCTTCCGGTTGACGATGTCGAAGATCTTGAACGTGCCATCGAGATCAGATCCTTACGCCTCTAATTCCCACGAGACGGCGCCAATTGACAAGGGATTAACTTGTCAATGCCTACGGGTTATAGGCTAGGGTTTAGTTAGAAGTAGAGGGCAAGTAGATCTCGAAGGTTTCAGCCGAAAAGTACTCGACGATTATGAAAACTAGGGTTTGTGAACAATGATTCGATGATCTCCTCGTCCCTCGACTCCCCCTTTATATAAGAGGTGGAGCCGAGGGTTTCGTTTTGTACAAGTTACGTAGTCCGGACGGTTTCTAACTCATCCCGCCAGATTACAAACAACACTTCCTATTACAATTCTACTTTCCTTAATATATCTTGGGCTCTCGAACCTTCTTATTCTTCGGGCAGTGGGCCTTCATTAAACCCCGGGTACTATCTTTGGCAGGCCCATTTGGGATGCCTATGTCAACCATAGTGGGGCCCACCTATCCCGGACGACCAACATGGACCGGAGGGGTCGCATAGGCCCACATGGGCCATGCACACCAGCCCCCCAAGGCCCATGTGGCTGTACCAAGTGGATAAGATCAAATCCCTTGAAAATAGGGACTTAACTTGGGGGGGAAGTCCCCCCCCTTGTTTTGACCGACCCAAAGGCTTGGAGGAGGGGCCAAGGCAGCCCCCCCACGCCTATATAAGAGGGAGGGGAGGGCTGGTGCGCAGCACATCACCCCCCAAGCCCTAGCCGCCCCTCTCTCCCTCCTCCTCCTCCTTCCTGCGCAGGCTTGGCGAAGCCCTGCATGAATTTCTCCTCCACCTCCACCACCACGTCGTTGTGCTGCTGGGATTCCGAGGGGATCTACCACACCTCCGCTGCCCGCTGGAACGGGGAGAGGACGGGCTTCATCGACACCGTACGCACGACCGAGTACGGAAGTGCTGCCGGATTGCAGCACAGGATGATCAACTACATCAACAACGAGATCTAATCTCGTAGGCTTTGGAAATATTCGAGGGTTAGTCTCACATGATCTTCTCGTTGCTTCGATCTTGGTAGATTAGATCTTGGGTGTTCCATAGATTAGATCTTGGATTTATTCGTCTTGCGGTAGGAATTTTTTTGTTTTCTATGCTACGAACCCCATCAGCTACAACTATGTTGTTTCTTAGGTATACTATCAACAATGTTGCAGCGGGTATATATTTTATGATATGAATGGATAAATTAACTTCTTAGAATGAATGCAACAGTCTTAGTTGAATGGAAATGTGTCATCAAAATAATAATCCAACAAGTGAATGCCATCACTTCTTCGACATGTGCTGAGAAACCTGAATAAGCCTTTATCACCCAACTGGAATGGAGAAACATGTAGGTGCTTTGGCTCCCCAAGTTTTTATGCCGCACTTTCAATGGGCTAATCCGGCGACACATCTAGGACCAATGCTAACAGATATCCACACCATATGCTACACCCTTCTCCACAAGACAATGTAGAATTACCTCTTCAACTGAGATAAAAATGTTAGAAAGTGCATTATAAAACGTTATAAAGTGCATTATTGTGGTACAGGCAAAAACATCGGTGAATCTACCATCCAGCCATTTCGTGTCAGAACGAGGTGTAGGCGGCGCGGCGAAGCGCGCATATTTATCTAGTTTGATGTATGCTCTAAATAAGTGATGGCACCATACTTGTACTAGTTTTAAGCAAAAAAACATATAAACAAATGATAAAAATTATGACAAGTCCTCTTCTCCTCCTTCTTTTCCATGAAATCAAGCAAGCGGTCCAACCTTGACACACTGCTAGTGCTCATCTTTGATGTTGCTTGAGGACTAGGTGAATAAGGGCATCTTTTATTCTTCTTACCATGTGCACGAACCAGTGTAACAAGAGAGTCATCTTCACCTTCACACCCCGAACCTTCAACTTCCTCAATGTTGATCCTAGATTGAGAAGTTTTAACCTGAGAGGCCCGAACCTGAGATGATGGAGGCACCCTAGCAGTCACATTGGTCACTGCATTCCTGTCAAAAATTATTTTCATGTCCTCCTCATCTTGTAGTGGGGCTATCCGAAATTTGGCGGCCTCTGGACACATCTGCATAACACAAAACTCGTGCCCCCGCTCCAAGTGTATACCAATATCATAGACTGCCTTGATCCGGAGCTGGTAGCACTATACAAATATGAGGCAGATGCGGTCGGTATGAGTATTCCTGAGAACTTAAGCCGCATCGAAATGCCCACGGGCGATGTCCAATTAGCATACAAGTACCAGTACGGGCAACCTCTTGTTAGACCCGAGGAGTTGCAATGTCTATCAACACAACTGCGAAAACTGCATAAGTGGTACTTGGATGCATGCCAGGAAAGTCAGAACTGGATTATCCGGCCTGGGCAGGCTGCCAAAATATCAAGGGAGTCCGCGGGGTGGGCAGTTCCACTCGAACTTTTCCCCACCACCACGCCTCCCTCACCCTCCTCAGCTGCCAAAGTCTCCCCATCCAACCCCTCCCGAAGTGTTTGGCCGAATCGGGACCTCCTCCTTCCTAGCTTTCATCTCCTCCAAGCGGTTCCTCCAATGGATGAGGGTATGAGTCACAATCCCTAGTCCTAGGTGTTGTGATTTATATGTGCTATTCTTGGTTGAGATGTTGGTCTAGTGGTTCAAAATCGTTTGTAGTATACTACATTTACATGCTATGAGGCCGATCTGTTGCTAGACTTGGTTTCGATCAGTTTTGGGTTTTGTTCCCAAGGGCCTGAGGCACCGGATTATCCGGCCTGGGAATGTTGTTCCTGGTGCATTCTCTATTGAACTGCCATGTCTAAAATTTTATCGACTCCTAGTATGCATATATAGTATTCTACTGCATCCATTCATGACTTCTGAGCTCACTTTCCTACATGCTATCCCTCTATGTCATATCACAGATGGGGGTTAGCGTTACGATCGTCCGAGGCGTCGCCCTTGTTCTACTCGTTCCGGTGATGAGCTGGGTCAGTCCACTCCCAGGAAGTCCGCCACCTTGCGGCGTAAAGGCAAGGAGTGATACGTCTCCGAGGTATCGATAATTTCTTATGTTCCATGCCACATTATTGATGATATCTACATGTTTTATGCATACTTTATGTCATATTTATGCGTTTTCCGGAACTAACCTATTGACGAGATGCCGAAGTGCCAGTTCTCGTTTTCTGCTGTTTTTGGTTTCGTAAATCCTAGTAAGGAAATATTCTCGGAATCGGACGAAATCAACGCCCGGCATCCTATTTTTCCACGAAGCTTCCAGAACACCCGAGAGCCGCGCAGGAGGGCCCTGTGGGCCCTAGACGACAGGGTGGCGTGGCCCAGGCCTTGGCCGCGCCCCCTAGTGTGTCACCGCCTCATCGCCCCTCCGACTCCGCCTCTTCGCCTATATAAAGGTCCCTGACCTAAAAACCTCGACACGTTCGACGAAACCAGAGAAAACCTTCCAGAGCCGCCGCCATCGCGAAGCCAAGATCTGGGGGACAGAGTCTCTCGTTCCGCACGCCGCCGGGACGGGGAAGTGCCCCCGGAAGGCTCCTCCATCGACACCACCGCCATCTTCATCAACGCTGCTTGTCTCCCATGAGGAGGGAGTAGTTCTCCATCGAGGCTCGGGGCTGTACCGGTAGCTATGTGGTTAATCTCTCTCCTATGTGCTTCAATACAATAATCTCATGAGCTGCCCTACATGATTGAGATTCATATGATGATGCTTGTAATCTAGATGTCATTATGCTAGTCAAGTGGGTTTTACTTATGTGATCTCCGGAGACTCCTTGTCCCACGTGTGTAAAGGTGACAGTGTGTGCACCGTGTGGGTCTCTTAGGCTATATTTCACGAGAATACTTATTCACCGTTATGAATGGCATAGTGAAGTGCTTATTTATATCTCTTTATGATTGCAATGTGTTTTGTATCACAATTTATCTGTGTGCTACTCTAGTGATGTTATTAAAGTAGTTTATTCCTCCTGCACGGTGTAATGGTGACAAGTGTGTGCATCGTGTAGTACTTGGCGTAGGCAATGATTGTGATCTCTTGTAGATTATGAAGTTAACTATTGCTATGATAGTATTGATGTGATCTATTCCTCCTTTCGTAGTGTGAAGGTGACAGTGTGCATGCTATGTTAGTACTTGGTTTGGTTATGTTGATCTGTCATGCACTCTAAGGTTATTTAAATATGAACATTGAATATTGTGGAGTTTGTTAACTCCGGCATTGATGGTTCGTGTAATCCTACACAATTAGTGGTGTTCATCATCCAACAAGAGGGTGTAGAGTCTAGCATCTATCTATTTATTCTGTTATGTGATCAATGTTGAGAGTGTCCACTAGTGAAAGTATGATCCCTAGGCCTTGTTCCTAAATACTGCTATCGCTGCTTGTTTATTGGTTTACTGCATCTTTACTTCCTGCAATATTACTACCATCAATTGCACGCCAGCAAGCACTTTTCTGGCACCGTTACTACTGCTCATATTCATTCATACCACTTGTATTTCACCATCTCTTCGCCGAACTAGTGCACCTATTAGGTGTGTTGGGGACACAAGAGACTTCTTGCTTTGTGGTTGCAGGATTGCTTGAGAGGGATATCTTTGTCCTCTTCCTCCCTGAGTTCGATAAACCTTGGGTGATCCACTTAAGGGAAACTTGCTGCTGTTCTACAAACCTCTGCTCTTGGAGGCCCAACACTGTCTACAAGAATAGAAGCACCCGTAGACATCAAGCACTTTCCTGGCGCCGTTGTCGGGGAGGAAAGGTAAAAAGCACTCATACTCCGGTCCCAGGTAAAGTACTTTTCTGTTGCCGTTGTGTGTGTGCTCAAAGCTATGTCCTTTAGATCCTGCAATTGCATCTTTTTGTTTCTTGTTTACACTAGTTTGTCATAATGGACAACAATGAGCTTCTTATTCTATTTCCTGATTTAAGACATGGATGGTTTTATGAGAAAATTAAAAAAAACCTATGGAACATATTAGTATGAACGCTTTGAACACCATTGTTGCTAATGATATGGAAAATTCTAAGCTTGGGGAAGCTGGCTTTGATGAGCATGATATTTTTAGTCCCCCAAGCATTGAGGAGAAAATTTACTTTGACGATACTTTGCCTCCTATTTATGATGATTATAATGATATTGGTCTTTTAGTACCGCCTGTTATGGAGGATAAATTTGATTATGATTACAATATGCCTCCTATATTTGATGATAGCTACTTTGTTGAATTTGCTCCCACTATTACTAATAAAATTGATTATGCTTATGTGGAGAGTAATAATTTTATGCATAAGACTCATGATAAGAATGTTTCATTTGATAGTTATATTGTTGAGTTTTCTCATGATGCTACTGGATATTATTATGAGAGAGGAAAATATGGTTGTAGAAATTTTCATGTTACTAAAACACCTCTCTTTTTGCTGAAAATCTTGAAGCTGCACTTGTTTTATCTTTCTATGCTTGTTGCATTATGCTTCATGAATTTGTTTGTGTACAAGATTCCTTTTCATAGGAAGAATGTTAGGCCTAAATTTGTTTTGAATTTGCCTCTCGATGCTCTCTTTTGCTTCAAATACTATTTCTTGCGATTGCATCATTAAAATTGTTGAGCCCATCTTAATGGCTATAAAGAAAGAACTTCTTGGGAGATAACCCATGTGTTTATTTTGCTACAGTACTTTTGTTTTATATTTGAGTCTTGGAAGTTGTTACTACTGTAGAAACCTCTCCTTATCTTAGTTTTATTGCATTGTTGTGCCAAGTAAAGTCTTTGATAGTAAGGTTCATACTAGATTTGGATTACTGCGTAGAAACAGATTTCTTGCTGTCACGAATCTGGGCCTAATTCTCTGTAGGTAACTCAGAAAATTATGCCAATTTACGTGAGTGATCCTCAGATATCTATGCAACTTTCATTAAATTTGAGCATTTTCATTTGAGCAAGTCTGGTGCCTCAATAAAATTTGTCTTTACGGACTGTTCTGTTTTGACAGATTCTGCCTTTTATTTCGCATTGCTTCTTTTGTTATGTTGGATGGATTTATTTGTTCCATTAACTTCCAGTAGCTTTGAGCAATGTCCAGAAGTGTTAGGAAAGATTGTTTCACCTCTGAACATATGAATTTTTAATTATGCACTAACCCTCTAATGAGTTTGTTTCGAGTTTGGTGTGGAGGAAGTTTTCAAGGGTCAAGAGAGGAGGATGATATACTATGATCAAGAAGAGTGAACAGTCTAAGCTTGGGGATGCCCCCATGGTTCATCCCTGCATATTTCAAGAAGACTCAAGCGTCTAAGCTTGGGGATGCCCAAGGCATCCCCTTCTTCATCGACAAATTATCAGGTTCCTTCTCTTGAAACTATATTTTTATTCGGTCACATCTTATGTACTTTACTTGGAGCGTCTGTTTGTTTTTGTTTTTGTTTTTGTTTGAATAAATGCTTGTGTGGGAGAGAGACACGCTTCGCTGGTTCATATGAACACATGTGTTCTTAGCTTTTAATGTTCATGGCGAAGGTTGAAACTGATTCGTTAATTGTTATATGGTTGGAAACGGGAAATGCTACATGTAGTAATTGATAAAATGTCTTGGATAATTTGATACTTGGCAATTGTTGTGCTCATGTTTAAGCTCTTGCATCATATACTTTGCACCCATTAATGAAGAAATACATAGAGCTTGCTAAAATTTGGTTTGCATAATTGGTCTCTCTAAGGTCTAGATAATTTCTAGTAAAGAGTTTGAACAACAAGGAAGACAGTGTAGAGTCTTATAATGTTTACAATATGTCTTTTATGTGAGTTTTGCTGCACCGGTTCATCCTTGTGTTTGTTTCAAATAGCCTTGCTAGCCTAAGCCTTGTATCGAGAGGGAATACTTCTCATGCATCCAAAATCTTTGAGCCAACCACTATGCCATTTGAGTCCACCATACCTACCTACTACATGGTATTTCTCCGCCATTCCAAAGTAAATTGCTTGAGTGCTACCTTTAAATAATTCAAAATTTATCACCTCTGATTTGTGTCAATGTTTTATAGCTCATGAGGAAGTATGTGGTGTTTATCTTTCATTCTTGTTGGGCAACTTTCACCAATGGACTAGTGGCTTCATCCGCTTATCCAATAATTTTGCAAAAAGAGCTGGCAATGGGATTCCCAGTCCCAAATTAATTAACAAAAATAGACACTCCTCCATGGTATGTGATTGTTGGACGGCACCCGAAGGATTCGGTTAGCCATGGCTTGAGAAAGCAAAGGTGGGGAGGAGTGTCATCATAATAAAACTAAAATAAAAAGGCACTCCTTCATGGTATGAGATTGTTGGCAGGCACCCGAGGATTCGGTTAGCCATGGTTTGTGAAAGAAAGGTTGGAAGGAGTGCCACACAAAAATAAAAATAATTCATGGGAGCCGCTCTTTGAAGGTTTGTCTGGCAAGGGGGTTAGAGTGCCCACTACCATTCGTTGACAACAACAAACACCTCTCAAAATTTTACTTTTATGCTCTCTTTATATTTTCAAAACCAAAGCTCTAGCACAAATATAGCAATCAATGCTTCCCTCTGCGAAGGGCCATTCTTTTACCTTTTATGTTGAGTCAGTTCACCTATTTCTCTCCATCTCAAGAAGCAAACACTTGTGTGAACTGTGCATTGATTCCTACATACTTGCATATTGCACTTGTTATATTACTTTGCATTGACAACTATCCATGAGATACACATGTTATAAGTTGAAAGCAACCGCTGAAACTTAATCTTCCTTTGTGTTGCTTCAATACCTTTACTATGAATTTATTGCTTTATGAGTTAACTCTTATGCAAGACTTATTGATGCTTGTCTTGAAAGTACTATTCATGAAAAGTCTTTGCTTTATGATTCAGTTGTTTACTCATGTCATTACCATTGTTTTGATGCTGCATTCATTACATGTGTTTACAATAGTATGATCAAGGTTATGATGGCATGTCACTCCAGAAATTATCTTTGTTATCGTTTACCTACTCGGGACGAGCAGAAACTAAGCTTGGGGATGTTGATACGTCTCCGACGTATCGATAATTTCTTATGTTCCATGCCACATTATTGATGATATCTACATGTTTTATGCATACTTTATGTCATATTTATGCGTTTTCCGGAACTAACCTATCGACGAGATGCCGAAGTGCTAGTTCCTGTTTTCTGCTGTTTTTGGTTTCAGAAATCCTAGTAAGGAAATATTCTCGGAATCGGACGAAATCAATGCCCAGCATCCTAGTTTTCCACGAAGCTTCCAGAACACCCGAGAGCCGCCAGAGGAGGGCCATGTGGGCCCCAGACGACAGGGTGGCGCGGCCCAGGCCTTGGCCGCGCCCCCCTAGTGTGTCACCGCCTCGTCGCCCCTCCGACTCTGCCTCTTCGCCTATATAAAGGTCCCTGACCTAAAAACCTCGACACGTTCGACGAAACCAGAGAAAACCTTCCAGAGCCGCCGCCATCGCGAAGCCTAGATCTGGGGGACAGGAGTCTCTGTTCCGGCACGCCGCCGGGACGGGGAAGTGCCCCCGGAAGGCTCCTCCATCGACACCACCGCCATCTTCATCAGCGCTGCTGTCTCCCATGAGGAGGGAGTAGTTCTCCATCGAGGCTCGGGGCTGTACCGGTAGCTATGTGGTTAATCTCTCTCCTATGTGCTTCAATACAATAATCTCATGAGCTGCCCTACATGATTGAGATTCATATGATGATGCTTGTAATCTAGATGTCATTATGCTAGTCAAGTGGGTTTTACTTATGTGATCTCCGGAGACTCCTTGTCCCACGTGTGTAAAGGTGACAGTGTGTGCACCGTGTTGGTCTCTTAGGCTATATTTCACAGAATACTTATTCACTGTTATGAATGGCATAGTGAAGTGCTTATTTATATCTCTTTATGATTGCAATGTGTTTTGTATCACAATTTATCTGTGTGCTACTCTAGTGATGTTATTAAAGTAGTTTATTCCTCCTGCACGGTGTAATGGTGACAGTGTGTGCATCGTGTAGTACTTGGCGTAGGCAATGATTGTGATCTCTTGTAGATTATGAAGTTAACTATTGCTATGATAGTATTGATGTGATCTATTCCTCCTTTCGTAGTGTGAAGGTGACAGTGTGCATGCTATGTTAGTACTTGGTTTGGTTATGTTGATCTGTCATGCACTCTAAGGTTATTTAAATATGAACATTGAATATTGTGGAGTTTGTTAACTCCGGCATTGATGGTTCGTGTAATCCTACACAATTAGTGGTGTTCATCATCCAACAAGAGGGTGTAGAGTCTAGCATCTATCTATTTATTCTGTTATGTGATCAATGTTGAGAGTGTCCACTAGTGAAAGTATGATCCCTAGGCCTTGTTCCTAAATCATCGCTATCGCTGCTTGTTTACTCGTTTTACCGCATCTTTACTTCCCGCAATATTACTACCATCAACCGCACGCCAAGCAAGCACTTTTCTCAGCGCCGTTACTACTGCTCATATTCATTCATACCACTTGTATTTCACTATCTCTTCGCCGAACTAGTGCACCTATTAGGTGTGTTGGGGACACAAGAGACTTCTTGCTTTGTGGTTGCAGGGTTGCTTGACAGGGATATCTTTGTCTCTTCCTCCCTGAGTTCGATAAACCTTGGGTGATCCACTTAAGGGAAACTTGCTGCTGTTCTACAAACCTCTGCTCTTGGAGGCCCAACACTGTCTACAAGAATAGAAGCACCCGTAGACATCAAGGAGTCAAGGCCAAATTACAAGGATATAGACTCAGTTGCATATGCTGCTATCAGACAGAAGAACTGGTATGACAATGTCGAGTGGGAGTTGGACATTGAGGGCCCCCGCTTTTGCTGCATGGAGCAGCTCTTCACATTCAAGGACATCTATGAACCAAAGACAAAAGTGAGGCCAATGCAAGCTATTGATGTAGATCAGCTCACAAACAATTATCACTTTGAAGATGCAGTTTGGGTGTCTGAGAGGATGGGGTTCAACAAGCTCATGAAGATCTAGTGCGACTACACCATTCCCCTCATACAACAATTCTATGCCACTCTGTCTATCAAGAAGGATGATGATCGCACCATGCAGTGAATGACTGGCTCTTCGCCCTGTGAGGCCTCTTTCCACAAGTTTGCTCAGCTTCTTGATTATCACTTTAATGGTGGTCGCCGTCTCCATGGACCTCAACGCACAGATAAGAATGTGCTATTTGAACTCTACACTGAAGATGGAGATGTTGGAACTATCACTGGACTACTTCCTATATATGATCAGCTACTTTGCTTCTTCAGGGCCACCATTGCTCCAAGTGGTGGGAACAATGATGCTCTTCGAGGTGCACTCATGGACCTTCTTCGTCTATCTTTTGAGTGTGCACAAGATGGGGATGAGACTAGAGATTTCATTGTGGATGTCATGGACTATATCTTTCATGAGATCTTTGATGCCATGGTATCCCGGACTTCGATGCCATATGCTCCTTACATTCAGCTTCTTATTAATGACACTGCTGTTGCTGAGGATCTTAGCCAGTATCCTTTTGTGGAACACAAGTTCAAGAAGGCATATGTGAAGAGGAAGAAAGCTACCCCTTCTGCTGGTTCGTTTATGGGAGATGCTCGTTCTAATGACCTTGCACCCGGTCGTTCGGTTGTTCTCCTCTCGTTCAGAGGGAGGTGAAGAAACTGATATGGTTCCAGAGGAATGTCCTATGCATGAACATTGAGATCCACAAGGAGAACTTCCAGGCCAGTCGTCAGCGCGCCGATATCCAGCATACACAGGCGGTTATTCTTCATAAGCTCAGTGGTGAGCAAGGTCCTCCTCCTCGGCCTCTTGTCCACCCCACCTACAGCGGCTGGCACTCCTCTCAGGTTCACTGGTCCGATATTGAGTAGAGTCTTATGAGGAGCAACATCTCTCGCGCCTCTCCATCAGCCGCAGAGGACAGTGGTGACGAGTATGAGTCTGAGACGGGCTCAGAGTGCTTCCCTTGGGGCGTGTATCATCGCTCTTCTTCTCTTTTTGGCGTTTTGATGCCAAAGGGGGAGAAGTAGTTCTATTTAGGGATTCTCCGGGATTTGCATGGGTGGGCACAATCATATGCGGTTACCATTCTTTGAGAGCTCGTGCTCCTTTATTCGTTGAACATTTGGGTTTCCTTTATGTTGGTCATGTTGAACTATTTTATGGGCGTGCAGTTTGGTTTGTGAGACATGTATTTCGGTACTCTATATGATTGGGACTATGGATTTTGGTATTCTATATTCTATATGTTGAGACTATTTGTATTATTATATGGTGTGTGACTTATGGAATTCGGTATTCAATATCACCATATTGGTATGATCTCTATCTCATTGTCCCAACTATATGTGATTATGTTTCATGTTATTGTTCATGTTGCATAACTTATGTTTCGAGGCCTCTCGTACCTATGTGTGGTGCATTTGTATTTAAATGCAAATTACTTATATGCACACATGTAGGGGGAGTGCCTCTATCCTTTGTCAACATGATGGTTCATACTAGGGATGTTATTGCAAATCTATATTGTCATCAAACACCAAAAAGGGGGAGATTGAAAGAACATCTCTGTAACTTTATAGTTTTGTGTGTTTGATGACAACATGTGTGATACATTAATGTGCGTTGATATGGTGCAGACCTTATTAGTGATCGAATTCGTGTTGAGAAGCAAGAAGAAGGAAGCAGGAAAATTGCCCCAGGCCGGATAACCCGGGGCCGGATATTTGCAAAATATATGGGCCCTGAAAATTGGCTAAGGACTTTGCGGCCGGGCTCTCAGTATATCTCCAGACATTTGGCCGGATCTTTTGCCTGGCCCCGGATATTCCGGGGGGTGGGGGATTATCCGGCCCTTACTTAGGTTGGAATATCCGGCCTCAGATTTTGCAATGGCTCGATTTGCTTCTTCCTCAAGCCCAGTTTGGTCACTCTCTCACAAGTTCATCCACCATTGTTGAGCCACAAGAAAACACAAGGTTCACTTGATCTACTCTTCCAACCATACAAAGCTCTTGATCTTTGGAGAATCGAAGAAGAAGAACCCGATCTACATCTTCACCGAAGCGATTTACTTTTCCCCCTCATTTGCTTGAGGGCCCCTTTACTAGTGTTCCATTTGGAAATCCTAACGGCCCAGTTTCCGCCTTGAGAAAATCCCTTAGTGGAAAATGAGCTAGGCCTTTGTGGCGCTGCTCACAGGAGAACTAGGTGAGGCCATCGTGGCGTTGGTTAGGCTTTTGTGGTGACCACACCCCTCCAAACATAGACATACTCCCCCTCAAAAGGAAGGAACTACGGGAATCATCCATGTGTCTCCGCGTGCTCCACTCTCGGTTACCTCTATCCTTGATTGCACTATTATATCTTGTCTAGCTATATCTTGCTTAATTGTATATCTTATCATCTAGGGAAATTCACATAGTTGCATATCTAGAGAATTTACCTTTGTATCAAGCTTAAATTGAAAAAGAACTAAAAATTGGATAGCACCTAATCACCCCCTCTACGTGCGGCATACGATCCTTTCAATTATCTCATGTAGAATGACCACTATCTAAAATAAACCTTCCTTTTATGAAGGCATATTTGATCTTACAAAGGATTCATCAGCAGAAACCAGAATAGCTCTATTATTCATAACCGTAGTTACAACTTTAAACAACACATTTAACAGATAAATTGGTCTATACATCTGAATCTTATCCGCTCCCATCCCTTTAGCAATGAGAATAATAGCCCCATAATTCAACCTATAAATGTCTATCTTACCATCATAAAATCTTGAAACAAAGCCAAGATATCCCCAACAATCAAATTCCAAATTTTTTGATAAAACTTGATAGGGAAACCATCTGGACCAGATGCTTTATTAGTTTTCATCGAGAAAATTGCATCTTTCATCTCTTCCATGGTAAATCTAGCAGCGAGTTTATCTTTTGATTCATCTGACAAGGCCGAATCTAGGGTCCATGTCAAAGAAACAGGAAGTAGCTTAACATATCCAACCAAGCTCTTGTAAAAATTTGTAGCATATCTTAGAAGATTCTCATCACCTTCTATAACACCCTCCTCTTGATTAAAACAACTTTTAATTTTTTTCTATTTCTACCATTAGTTTTAGCCATAAAATATTTCGTGTTCCTATCTCCTTCTTTAATGTCAATCTCTCTAGCTAAGGCATAAC
>NC_061510.1:89296575-89372017 GCF_022539505.1 Lolium rigidum
CGTGTATTAGTAGGAAAATAATAATAATTTTTGTATGCTTACAAAAACATAATGATGATCATTCTGTAATACACTTAATAATAAATCGAAAAACTCTACGATATTAAGATATTGATTGATCTTTTTTCTGGTAGGACATCAACACGACTCACTGGATGTTGCTCATATTAAGACCGCTCTCCCTCCAGGTTCATACATAAGATTCATCAAGGCGGATTAATAATTGGCAATTGGTGCCAATTGCAGTTTAGTCCAAGTAAAATAGATCCTCCTTTTGTGATCCGCAAATCACAAGAACTGCAGTATGCCATATACACACAACTTCTGGTTCACCGTCCCTGGCAAAGAAAAAGCACACACATTTAATTTGGAATTACAAAATTACCTGTAACACATAAAGAAAAGAACAATATGACAGATGACAAAGAGAACAATATGCATTGGGCCGAGAATGATTCAGCTAAATACACTTGACACCACATAATATGGGATTTTTAAACTGCAAATAAGGCACCTCACTATAGGACACACCTCACGTAGTTAATATATTCAGTACATTAACTTTTATCGATACTCATACAAAAAGCCAATAGTCTGGGTGCACATTATAAACTTCAATTGGAAAGACATGTGCACAGTTTTGAACTAAATAGAATATATGATCTAACATAACTATTAAGATATTAACATAAATGGATGATTCTCCAAGATTTTTTTACGGAGAATGCGCACCAAAAGATAAATAATGATATATCATCATCATCTTCATTTATTTGATCCTTTCAGGACAGCCATGTGGTTTCCTCACGCGTTCATCAATAGAAAGTACATTTTCTTGTGGGCAGTATATCCAAAGAATAACCATGCTTAAAGAAGCAACATGATATCATGTAGTTTTCAGTATGAAGGAAAACGTACACATAACTGGAACGATAAATCCAAAACCAAATTAAAAGGAAGCACCATTATCTCTAAAATGAATTAGTTCCGATGAGATGGGAACAAAGGAGAAACAACCTTTACATGAACAAAGATGATAAAATGAGAAAAGGAGGCATCTCCAAATTAAATTCATATGCGAACAATAATACAGAGATGAAGCAAAGGCAAGTTAGTCACCTCTAAAGAAGAAGTAGAGGAAAATCTACAACCTTTATGTTTGCCCATATGGCAATTATAATGCACGGCCCCCCTCCAACCTCGCAGATTGTGGGTATCACAAAAGTTGTTAAGATACTCAATGCTTAGGGTATGTACAATGCTACACTCTTAGATAGGCGCTTGGACAACAAAAAAGTAATAATTATTGTAAAGCCTATGGATAAGAGTCTCTAACTACAACGTGCAGCGTGCTAAAACAATTTACTTAGCGCATGGACATGAACCCTGAGGCAGGTTCGCATGATTTGGATTAATCTGGTCCATGAACCCTGAGTCGAACCAAGCAAAACAACCCAGGTGATGTATAATATATAGTGCGATTAAACAGAGATGATGGTGTAGTCAATGAGCCTGATCTGACAAAAATTCTTCTTCTGTGCAAGAATAAATGGGGGATTAGAGAAATCAAGTAGAAAGAGTTATTTTTTCAGGCTAAGAATATAGACAGTACCGACAATTAGTCATACTTGACTTTCAGATATGCTTTCTATCTTTCTTATGTATACAAATTCTTCTAGGACTAGAAGTACTTAACTTTGCATGAACCTACAAAGGCAAGAAACATGACTTACCTCATTTAAAAATCCGGTAACCAGGGGAGAAGAGGTGTCGGAGGTGAGACGATGCGCCACTCGCCAATATCTTCCTTGACCTTGATGAACCAGAGATGAATAATGCGCCACCATAAATCTCCGTGACTCATGTGTAGATGAGAAAATGATAAGAAATATTTTTAGATTTTATAAAATCGTAGCAAACCACAATAAATTATAAATAAAAACAAACATTTATATATAACCGAGGAAAATATATTATAGCAACTAACATTTATTGATTCTACTGAGAGCGACAAAAGCAAGGAAGAACCCACAATCATTATCTATATAGGCACTGCAGCAGAAACGCGTAGAAGTAAGCTCTCATGCAACAATCTTCAGTAAGACAACAGCTGTAAAAAGGACACATGCCCATCTCGTTGCTGCAATTTGGACAAGCGACGCGAGAACACTCGTTGGGGCAGCACCCTCTTCGCTGATGGCTGCTTCCCTGCCACCATAAGCATCCATCCTACTTTTGGGTAAAGTGGTCAAGAATGGAAGGGAGATGAGCACCAGAAATGCAGAACAATGAACTAACCTTCCTTTAACTCAGGGAATCTACGGAGCTTCTAACGCCTATTACTGATTTGCAAAATAAGTATCCATTCATGTATCAGAATAAAGAAACATCTTTGCCTTCAGAAAAATCTTGCCTTTGTCTTCAATCTTGAGTCTCAATAGATTTCCTGTAAGCAAAATGCATGGAAACTGGTAATTACCCTCATGAACTTGTGCAAACTGCATAGAACTCTTCATAAAAAAACGGCCTGAACAAGCAAGAAGTATGATTAGTTGATCACCATACTCATTTTAGGTAGGTGTGCCTACCAGGGTTCTGTGGATGCAAAGAATATCCTAATGCACTCATAATAAACCAAGATATGGTTAAAAGCCGAAATGTGTAATCAATATTATAAGCACACTAATGTTGAACCTTTCATACTTACAGATCAAGTATATTGTTAGAAGAAAATAAATTGTTGGTGCTGAAAGATAACACCAAACTGTAGTCTAGCATTATAAAAAATAATGGGAGCAATTTATCTACCGTCAGGTGTTTGATCCCTTTTTTTACAGATTCAGTTAAATGATTTAAACTATCCCTAAACGTATGCAGTGTAAAGAATCCCCAAATGTAGCATTGAGTTCCAGTGAAATGAATGGTGTATATATAGTCTGGTATAGCAGATTTATCCTCCATACATCAAGAAGAAATAAAAGTACTGGTGGCTCATCTAAATACTATCCAAATCAGTGGTCTTCATAGACAAACAATTTATACAATAGCACACCGTAGACCTAAGATAAGCGTGTTTAGCCAATGTTATTTCAGGACATGAAGTAAGGCATGTGCCTTCCATCTGGCAAGATTGATCTCACTTGTAAAGCATGTAACCAAGACCAGCAGTCTGTATTGTGACTGATGTACGGAAATTGCAACAGAACAGAGGATAAAGAGAAAAAATTAGAGTGCATGTCAAAGCCTAAGCATCTTTTAAAAATTTGCAGCAATCTAGATGATAAAGAGAAAAGAATGGAGACATCATATTTAATTATCCAAGCATAAGAGTATGGAGTATAAAGTAAATCTTAACAGGAATAGTGAGTAGACATGAATCATGATGAAGATAAGATCTTGGGTACATGCTTTACATGTGAGTTCAGCTACAGCGATGACCTGTGATGTTCCATTTGCAGCTTAGTTAAACCCCTGGCAGAAGAGACATAGAGCACATCAGGAAGGCACATTCAGTAAAGGGGAAAGTAGCAACAGTGGAGAAAGGTAGATGGTGTCAGGATCGTGTCGGATAGTGTGAATACTGAGATAAACAGCCATATAGTAACCATGCTCCTATTTTTGATGTAGCAAGAAATAAAGTACTCAACCATGGCATGGAAATACCAGTAGAAAAAGTAAAAAAAAACACTAACTATACTGAAAATGGTCTTGGACTGAAGAACACACAAGGATCATTTTCCTTTTTTATTTTCTTAGAAGAAGAGTCTCTCATTTATTAATGTAGTAAAAGACACTGGCATTGGTGCTACTGCTACATGATATAATCTTACTTTGCTAAATGAGACCCACATTCACTTATGAATCAATCTAGTTATCTGAGAGGAAAAGGACGACAAAGCAAATTAGTAAATCCGTTTCAAAAAGAATTGAATTAGTGGAAGCTTGTCAATACATTAATAAAAAAATTACACGTGGTTGCAAGATTAGATTTATTTTGCATGGTAACTGAGCTGCAATCTATTTTGCAGCATCTATTTTATAATCTCTTACCCCCTTAAACTCAATCAGTAATTTAGGCCCCTCAATGTTGTGTTCAATGGATAAAAAACAGATCACAGAAACCATATCACACATTACTTGGCCCTATAAACTCAATCGAAATAACTCAGGAATGTTGTACAGGTACCTTACTCATGCAAGACAAAGATGAGGATCTTGCAGTCAAGCTCGGCGACAGATCAACCTCATCGAGCAGCTTCTCCTCGAGACCACCTCCTCGCGCATATGCTCATTGCCGTCGGTTAACAGACGAAGCTCCACGATTCAGGCCTGTGGTCGCTTGGCGTTGGTCCATGCACGCCTCTCCTCCTACTGTTTTTGTAACGCACATTTCAACCTAGATGAACACGAGTGCCAGAATTAAAAAAACAATTTTGCGCCGACATACTTTCCCACCTATGTATTGCTCAATGTTGTGTTCAATGGATAAAAAAAGTTAAAAACAGATCACAGAAACCATATCACACGTCGAGCTTCCTTCGGTAATGTTGCAAAGGAAAGGAGGTGGCCCTATACACTCAATCTAAATAACTCAGGAATGTTGTACAGGTACCTTACTCATGCAGCAGACAGAGATGAGGATCTTGCAGTCAAGCTCGCGCGACAGACCAACCTCATCGAGCAGCTTCTCCTCGAGACCACCTCCTCGCGCCTATGCTCATTGCCGTCGGTTAACAGACGAAGCTCCACGATGTGGGTGTGTGGTCGCTTGGCATTGGTCCATGCACGCCTCTCCTCCTACTGTTTTTGTAACGCACATACAGCGGAAAAAAGAGTTAGCTCCCAATTCTTGATGAGCGGATAGCAAAATTGCTTGATGTTGCTATTGTTCTGCAATACTTCTATGTGTTGAAGATGGAAAGCTTCCTCTCGGCTCTTCTTTTCTCCGAAGGAGCTGATGCAGCATACATGTATAATATCGTAAGACCATTGTCCGTCTTACTCAGATACAAGTGATTGGAGATGAGTAGGGCCATACCTTTTAGCTGCACATATTCTTCAGCCTGCTCGCTTGTGGTTCAGTTCAAGTCCTAAACACACCAAAACCTCGGCAAGGAAGGACCTGCAAATAAAAACATTAACGTTAGTGGGGGATAAAAACTTGGAGCGATAGAGGAAAATAATTTTGATTCGGCAACGTGCAGAACCAAAACTGAAAAATTACATCAAGAAGAGACTCAAGTAATAGTTCATTTGTTGTAGCAGTGATAAATCAATATCGCTCTCTTCCATTTAAGATGATTTGAACTATCTTTGTGACAACGCCACCGAGCCTGCAAACAGCAATTATCAGAGTACAAAGTGGTGGTACATCCAAAATATAAAAAGAAAAGCTTATAAAATGTCAGGAGGTTGATTTTTATCCTATTCTTTAGTAAGGAATGATGATTAGATACTTAAATTATCTTCGAATACATATCTAATCATCGCCAACAGCAACAATGATGCTTACTTGCTTGGGGATGCTGAAGTATTGGTTTCTTCTCGTGAATCATTGCCAACTCCTGTCAAGAGTGCAACAGCTGTTTAGTTAGTTCCCATATTCCAGAATATATGTACATGAGTTCCCAATTGGCACAAGTAGATGGAACAGATGGAAGTAAATACATTTTTAAAAACCTCGTAGTAGTTCAAACACATCATCTACACTGCCTACATAATTCAAAGACTATATTCTGAGGTTCTCCATGGCATGAGAAGTACTCACCACTTCTCATGCCAACCAATATGAATTATAATGAGCAAGATGCAGATTTTAGTACAAGATCCAGGTGAAGGTCCTGAGGAATAATTGGAACACCATCGTAAATAACACAATGATTCTTTGTTCTAAGATGAAAAACAACAGGGGGTTTTATATTCTGATAGGAAAACAACACAATGAAAATAGAACCCTCTGGATCCAACAAGGGATTGAAGAAAATAGTCTTTACCCTCTGGATCCAGCAAGGGATTGAACAGATCGGCTGGAAATCGTGGGGCGGGAGGAAGAACTGGCCTGGGGGAGGGTTGTAGTAGCGGAGGATCTCGAGTTGGTTGCCGTCGCGCGGGGAGCGGCCGTCGGCGGCCATGACTCTGTAGACGGGCTGGTTCTAGCGCGTCGACCGCGCCTCTTCATCCTGTTCGACCAGATAGAGCGGTGGTGGCTCGATGCGGCCGACGCTGCTTCCTCCGCCGCTGCTCGCGCACCTCCGCGCCATCGCACCCGACTCGTGGCCGCCGCCCCGACCACCGCCGCTGCTCGCGCGCCTTCGAGCGACTGCGTCGATGCGCGCCCTCCCCGCTGGCCTCCTCGTGGGTGGCGGTGGCGGGGCGGGGCGCGGGCGGGGCGCGAGGCGGGGCGGGGCAGGTGCGGGGCGGGGGCGCGATGCGGGGGCAGGGGCGTGGGCGACGGCTAGGGTTTTTTCACCCTGGGGCTCGCTTTTATATGAGCCGCGGTGAAATACCAAAAATACCCCTGCGGGGTTGAGATCCACTGGCAGATGCCAACGCGTACCGACAGAGATCCCAGCCACGGTGGCTGACGTGCGGGTCCGGCAAAGGTGGGGCTCACATGCAGCCAGACGTGGGTAACAATCGGCTGTTGCATGGGGTTAGCTAGTGAGGGGAGGGTCCAAAACGAACGGCTGAGATGCACAGATGGAGAGATCCGACGGCTCGCGTGCTCTGATCGCTGTGAGGTCCCCTATGGGGGGCATCGTTTATACCTTTAGATGTTCGGCAGTTCCTGGTCCTAGTGCTTGGCTTCTTGCCGGCGTGGCCTGTGCTTGCACAACTACCAGCTGATTGGCCCGCGTCCAGGAAAAAAACTACTGCAATTTTTCCAGGACAGTTGAATTAATTTATTGAATTTGAACAAAAATTCAAACGTTGACCAACGGAGGAACGATTCCTCTCTTGGTTATACATTGTTAGTTAGTATGAGACTTGTTGCGGATGGACGCAAGAACGATAGCTCGATTTAAATTCCGTCCCTTCCAATGAAATTACCGCAAGATGGGAATTAAAAAGCGGGTGGGCTGGTTGCGCACTTGTTGGCCTTGCCACTGGACAAAAATTCTCTAAACATGGTTAATTTTCAAGGGACGGGGTCGCCAGTTCTCGAATTTGAACAAAAATTAAGGTCCCACTTTGTATGTTGAACGGGGGCCCCCAAATCCTAGAGACGGGGCTGGTGGCTAGACCTTCAGCACCTCTGACATGGCGGCGGTGGCCTCCTCCTCCGCTAGAGGTGGCCGGCTGGATAAAACTTCGTGACTTTGCCTTGTGCCAAAGAAAATGCACACGGCATGTGTTTACAAAGACACACGGCAAAGCCACCTTTGCCAATGAAAAAGGTGAACTTAATTGGAGACACAAAGTGTTGCTGAGAATCAAACATCCCCTAAATGTCCAAACTCTAAAATGACCAAGATGGCAAGGAAAAGTATAGAGAGAAGAAGCATAAGTGTAAGAGCAATAAGATAGACATGAAGAAGGGTGCAACTGCATGCACTTTTTGTGGAACATGGTTGGGTTTTTTGATGACTCAGACTCAAAATATGAATCTGAACCAGATTACAAATACTACAGCTCTTTCCATGACCGTTGCCACCGCTTCAAGTTCATTCCCTGGCACTGAAAGTCGGTACAAGTTCACCCTATGTGATCCATGAATTGTAAACTCTGAAAGTGTTGCCTTCGTAATAAAGAAAGTTGTGTGCATCGATTGATACAGAGGCTGGGGCAATCCCCATTTCGAAAGAAGTACAAGTTCATCCCCTAACACCAAAAGTCAGTACAAGTACATCGTTGATGTAGATGCCGATCCTTGGCTCTTGAACATTCCACCTCTATGCCTGATGTGCTAAGCGATCTAATGTACTTACCAAAGAAAGCTTTCCTAACTATGCTGAGCTAATGTCTATTCTTGAGAAGATAGATGACTTTTATAAGGACTCAAAGGAAAAGGTTTCTTTAAGTGGCAAGATCACAGTGCTCAGTGAGCAGTATGATGAAGTCAGTGATCATCATGAGGATCTCATATTGACACATGAGAATGTTACTATTGCTCAGGGTAAAGTAACCTTGTCTTGTGCAGAGCTGTCTTTAGAACATGAGCTGCTCAAGAAAACACATCCTTGCTGTTCTGAATTTTATGATACCTCTGCTAGCTTTGATTATCCTGTTAACGTTGGAACTTGCATGAACTTCTCTTCTCATGGTCACGCACATGAAGCTTCCTCGTCTGGTTCTAACTGTGTGAATCAAACAAAAGTCAGCGAGCTAACTGAAGAGCTTGCAGAGGTCAGATAGCTTTGTAATTTTGGTTTATGTTCAGCTAAGGGTGTGCATAATTTTGTCAGCCTTGAGCCTGATATGATTCGGCTATGTGCCATTCAGAAATGATGAAGGATACCCATGACCTATTCTTCCACTACATCTTTTCCGAACTTATTTTTAGTATGAATCAAACCTTTGTTTATCAGGACTATAGAGCTGCAAGAAATTATGAGTGTTGTGAATCTTATGATACCTCTGTTACTTTCATTCTCCTGTTAGAACTTGCATGAACTTCTCTTCCCATGGTCATGCATTAACTTCAAATGTTCCTCATTGAGATGACACACATGAAGCTTCCTCGTCTGGTACTAACTCCGTGTATCAAACAAAAGTCAGTGAGCTCATTGAAGAGCTTGCAGAGCTTAGATAGCTTAAAAAACCTGGTTTATGTTCAGCTAAGGGTATGCAGAATTTTGTTCGCCTTGAGTACAATGGACATGAAGGTATTGGCTACGTGCCATTCAGAAATGATGAAGGATACCCATGACCTATTCTTGTACTACATTTTCCGACATTAGTTTTAGTATGAATCAAATCTTTGTTCATCAGGCCTGTTGAGCTGCAGGAGAGACAAATCATATAGACTTCTCTACAACTATTGGGGGGGGGGGGGGATTCAGCCTGATAGGTCTGTAGTAGGCAAAGGTGGTGCTGTTGAGTTGTACAAGCACAACCTGATAATGTCTTTAACGGGCGTTGTAACTTGTAAGATCATTTTGGTCATTCTCCTTATCTATACCTAATAATAAAGGAGCTAAGGTTTCTGCCAAAATTTTCGTCCAACTTTTTTTAGACGGTTTTACCCTCCCACCAAATTCCATATTACAGAAAATTGCCACCGTGGTACCGGTTTGTTATTTCCTTTTCCTTCTCCACCGTCCTCCACCGCGTCTGTTCAACCACATCCCTGGGCCAGCAGCGTCGCTCGCCGACGCCGCGGCCACATCCCGGCGCACGTCGTGGAGCATCTGCAGGGGCGCACGGGCGTCGAGCATCTGGGCGGCCGCAGCCACATCCCGGCGCCAGCAGCGTCGCTCGCCGCGGCCACATCCCGGCGCACGTCGTGGAGCATCTGCAGGGGCGCATCCCGGCGCGGGCGTCGAGCGTCGCTCGCCGCGGCCACACGCGGACGACGCCGTCCGCCTTGTTTCCCTGGACCGCTTCCCTGCCCTGCCTTGGTCACCCGCCGGCTCCGCTAGCCTTCCGCTTGCCGGCCTCGAGAAAGCGCAAGGACGGGAAGCGCGGGTGCCTTCCTGGCCGGTCTTCCCAACTGTCGGTGGCAAGCAGACTGTTGGAGCAGGCGAGAGTGGGCTGCAGAGCTCGGTCTCAGACCTCTATGGCGACGAGCTCGGCCTACTCACGAAAAGATGGTCCAGGCAGCAGGGGAGCGTGAGCCGTGTCTGCTTGTGTTTTTCTCGCCCCGAACGGATTTTGGGTCAATAGTCCCACCTCGCTCGCAGATAACGAGTTATACCGATTTATATACCTAAATTTTCTCGATTGTAACAAGCTGACTTCAAACAACAAGCATCAGCGAATATATGGAACGGATAAATTGAACCCTCCTAGGGGGCGGATTAAAGGAGGGAATTTGAACGAAGGAAAAGGATCCGGATTAAAGAAGGAAATTGCAAAGCTGGAAAGGATCCAGTTCAGAAAAATTAGGGAAAAAGGAGTAATCAAAGGACCGGATTAAAGAAGGAAATTGCAAGCTGGCGGCATGACGAATTTGGGAGCAGAAATTCTGCTCGGAGATCCCGGCGCGAGCGTGGGTGGGCGAGCAGGGGGCGAAGAGAGAACTCGACAACGGGGACGTGCTTGTGCGGCCGGCCGGCCAGCATCGGTCCGGGTCTTGGCCATAGGGGATTGATCCTGGAGTTAAGAGCATCTCCACTCGTCTCCCCACAGAGCCCCCACGGCCACTTTTTTTCATCCGGACGGCGAAAAACGGCCCAGTCAGGCCCCCGGTTCCTCATTTTGGTCCGGATTTGAGCCTATTTTCGTCCGGACTCCCCATGCCATCCTCGGTTTCCCGGGGGTCTCCCGGGGACTCCGGATAAAGCTAAACCAACCGCCCACGCCCACGTGTCTCCTCTTTCGTCCGGATTCCCCGAGCCATCCTCTTTTTCCCCAAGAAACGCCGCTTGGGGAGCACACGACTGGGAAACTACTCCTCCCCACGTCAAATCTTCCTCCAATCCGGACGAAAATTTCACCGGATTTGGGCGTGGGGAGCGCCAACGAGTGGGGATGCTCTAAGAGTCGGATTGCCTCAGTTGCTGGGGCCTGGTGGGCGTCTGTGGAGACGGATTCAGGGAAAGAATCTGAGAGATTGAGAGGACGATGGGGGAGCTCGGCTTGGCTTGTTGGTTGGATTTATTTTGGGTCTTTTCTTTTATCTTTTCTTTATCAAAACGTAGAAGAAAAAATTGTTAAACATAAAATGTAAACTCAGTATTATTTTATTTTGAGTTGTTAACAATATTAGCAGAACAGGTTTTCGTACACCGTCTAACAAACTAGATCCTTGCTGCAACAGAAAAATGATTAATAAAAGTTAGTTTTCACAAACATAGGAAAATACGTTTTGGCCAAAATAATTAATAGTCATTTTTAATTATGGAAACACGATTACAGAAGACTCAATCTCAACAAATGTTCTTTGGCTGCTCCGCTTGAACGTATTGTTTTTTTAAGAAGGAGGCGACACCAATCCAAGAGGCCGCATCCCCTAAACAAGGAAGCTCGAGATAACGCCGCCGGATGTGGTTAGACTCGGTTGTGTAGGGGTGACTAGCACGGGCGTGGGGCCGGATATGAGCTCTGCTATGTGGGGGACGAGTGCCATAGGCGTCGCGTCAGGCTCCCTAGCTTTTCCCTCGCCTGGGTAACACTGCTACATGCGTCGAAGCGGTCGGTGTTGGACACCTCGCGAGCTTGCAGAGCTTCGCCATGCTGGATTAGAGATGGTTGTCATGTGAAGTGGGGAGAATTAGTAAGCACGGTGAAATGCGGCACCTCGAGAAAGACGATGGAATAAAGGTAGCTCCGCAACCGGTAGACCAAATAGAGCAGGTCTTAAACCAGTTTAATGCTTTCCTAGCCCAAATGTGATTTTCCCCGGCTTGTTCCTAACCGATTATGCTAAAAGGAAGCACTAATCATCAGCATCCAAATAAAGATGCAGAGATAGGCGTTGTACATTTTGGCAAAATATATTATCAGTTTACTGAAATTCATCCTTAGCTAGGTATACATATGTATAAAACTTTCCAGTAGTAAAAATTCTTTGTAAAAAAAAAACACCCGTATAGGTGTCTCGTCTGGCCACCAATATCTTAGGCCACGGGCTTGACCCAGCTGCGGTCAAGTATGGTTTGTCCAGATTATTCTTCAGCACCGGTGCGGTGGAGTCCGATGCCCCAACTGCCCCCTCCCCTCCCCCGCCCGTGGCGTTTGGAACTACTGTAACTAGCGGTAGAGCACAAGGATTCGATCGCGTTTCGCGGGTGATTTCTTTTGGGGTGCAATTCTTTTAAACCAAGGACCTGTGTGTACATATTCATGATCCGCTTAGGGTCTTTCCATAAAATTGTATCATCCGCATTTTTAATACAGTATACTTGTTCTTTGGAGCTTTTTATCGTTTAAAATAAGTTATCACAAGTCTGCAGTATTAGAAGTTGGTGCAGTGAGAGCTTTGCAAGTTAATATTTTTAGAATTAACATATTTCATCGTTGACTTACTAGAGTGTTCGAGTTTTTTTCCCGGTGCAACACACGGGCACTTTTGCTAGTATTAATGAAAGTCACACGTTCTGTTCTGTATTCTGGACAAAAAAAAATGTGGAAAAAAGCGAGAGCTCGCCACTTAATGGGCCGTGAAACTTAAGAGCGAACAAAATCGTGCACGTCTAAAACTTGCAAAACAGCGACACATTCTATATTTCCTGGTATTAGCATTAATGCGCTTGCCGGCCCAATCCAGTCGAAAGCAACCCAGCACAATAACTCTTGGTCACGCAGCTAGCTCTGGCGGAGGACTTGATGCTTTCATCGATATATGTGGCATCGAATTGCAAGCAAGTTGTAAAAGAAATTCATAAAGGTAGTAAGGGTAGATATGGAGCTATTATTTCTGAAATAAACCATAGATCTTCTTTGTTCCAGGAGTGTAGTTTTGTGTTCGAAAGTAGAGCTTCTAATTTTGAAGCACACAACCTAGCCAAACATAGTTTAGCTCTTGGGGTTGGCCGGCATACTTGGCTGGGCACCCCTCATTCTTGTGACAGTTCCTGTAATTGCTGTTTTTGGTGATTAATAGAGCTTGGCTGGTTTTGTCTCAAAAAAAAAAAAAACCCGCAGTACGCTGAAGCTGCTAGGAAAACGACGAGTGCACGCGCCTTCTGCACCAGCCGTCGTCGTAGCTTCGCTCTCTCGCTGCCGCTTGTGAGTAGGCCGCCGCGCGCCGTCGTACTTCCCACGTGTGTGCATTACAGCGCTGCCGCTCGATCGGTTCTTTTCTAAGAGCATCTTCAACCGGCGCGCTATATAGGACACCAGAATATTAGCCGACGATTTGCACGCGCGGAGGTGGAATCGTTCCTCCAGCAGACGCGGCAAACGGCGCGGCGCTGCAAAAGATTTAGGGCGCGCGGCATTTTGCACAATCCCGAGCGCCAAATGTGACGCGTCGGCTACAACGCGCGGCATCGCTCAGCGCACGCACGAATACCGCAACGGATGGAAATCCCCCCCCCCCACGCCCTCCATTTCCCACCGCGCCGCCGCCGTGAAATCCCGCCGCCTCCGGTCGATTCCGCCGCCGGCACCGCTGTAGCGACCGAGCGATGTCGCCACCGATGGGGACAAGCCGGTGCTTCTCCCCGCCTAGCCCGCGCCTTCTCCTCTACATACCCCTCGCTGCCGTCACCATGTCGTCATCTTCGAGGTTGCTAGCGACATGGCACAGCCAAGATGCTCGCCGATTTGCTCGCAAGGTATGATAGTTAGTTGTAGTTAAGTAATTTCATATGTATATTTGTAGAGTTCATCATACGATTCATCGGATGACGAGTATGACCAAGAGGAAGAGGGGAACATATCGTTACTATTAGCATACAACGCCGTCAAGAAGCCAAAAATTGGTGGATCGGTGTTCGGTAGACAGAAGTTGTGGAGAGAAAGGATTGAAGGGCATGAGAAGTTGATGCGGTCGTATTTCAATGATAATCCGATATTTCCTGAAAGCTATTTTCGGTGGCGTTTTCAGATGAGCATCAACTTGTTCAAGCACATCGCAACGGAGGTGACCAAGTATGATCGGTTCTTTGAGGAAAGGAGAAATGCCGCCAGAGAACTTGGTCATAGCACATATCAAAAGGTGACTGCCGCCTTGCGTATGTTGGTATATGGTATACCGGCGGATCTATTTGATTATCATTTGGCCAGAGAGAGCACTTCTATCTTGTGTGTGAAGCGCTTTGTCATTGTAATTGTGAATGTTTTTGGATCCACATACTTGTAAGCCCCCAATGCTCAAGACACGGCAAGGCTTTTGGAGATCAACGCCAACCGGGGGTTTCCCGGTATGTTTGGTTCCTTTGATTGTATGCATTGGAGTTGAAAGAATTGTCCAGCGGTATGGCATAGACAATTCAAAGGGTACAAGAAGGATGCCACCATAGTCCTTGAAGCGGTCGCCGATCAAGAAACTTGGATATAGCATGCATTTTTTGGAATGCCCGCACTACTAGGAAAAGGGCTATAGCTGCACGGAAAAGTGCCGGCGCGCCATCATTGACGCGCGCCGGTGGCAAATACCGCCGGCGAGCCAAATTAGGCCGCGCCGGTGAAGAACCTATACTGTCGGCGCACAAAAAAAATTAGTGCGCCGGGGATAAAATTCGAAGAGGTCTGGCCGGAAGAAAAAATCTGGGCACCTTACCCCCGGCGCACCTCTATGGTGGTGCGCCGGTGGTAGACAATTTACCACCAGCGCACCACCATAGAGGTGCGCCGAAAAAATAAAAGAAAATGATAGAAAATTCAAAAAATAAAATCCTTTGAACTGCCCATGTATTATGTAATCTAGCTTTCATCAAAATTTGAAAAAATGAATTTCGATATATTATGCAAAATGGCGTCATCTTTCGGTAAAACATGTTTTCTGGTTGCATACGACCTCCGATGAAAAACTTTTTTATATCAAAATCGATCTACTTGAAATTTCCTATTCGAATTCAACCGCCTACGGCCGTTTGGACAAAAAATGGATTCGTCAACTGGAAAATAGAAACAGGACTTTTTTCAGGTTTTAGATTTTGATGAAAAAAATTAAAAAATACCCCCGGCGCACCGCCATATAGGTGCGCCGGCAGTAACTTAGGCAATATATGCCAAACCAGCCCGGTGCACCTTCTCTCTCTTCCATTTCCCCCATCTTCTCTTTCACTTATCCTCCTCCTCCTCTCTTCCTCCCTCCGGCCACCTTCTCTTCTCCTCCATTTCCCCCCTCTTCTACCTTCTTACCCCTCTAATCCCTCCCTCCGGCGAGCACCTCCTTAAGCTACTCACCGGAGCACCTCCTCAAGCTAATCCCCGCAGCACCTCCTCAAGCTAACTCACCGGAGCACCTCCTCAAGCTACTCACCGACGAGCACCTCCTCAAGCATCTCGCCGGCGAGCCCCTCCTCAAGCATCACCTCCTCTCACCCCTGGTCCGGCCACCTCCTCTCACCCCGACGATCACCGGCGACCACACCGGCAACCACTTCCTCTTTGCAAGCACATGACCACGGTGGCGGCGGTACATCTCCAAGGCACGACCTAGAACTTGACATACGACCTAGAACTAGATCTAGATCTAGATCTAGATCTGCTTTTTTTTGAATCCTGGAAAACATACCGCCGGCGCACTAGGCTGGTGCGCCGGTGATAAATCGAGTTACCGCCGGCGAACAAGATGGTGCGCCGGCAATAAGCCTTTACCACCGGCTCGTTCGCACCGACGGGCGCTGGTGCGCCGGTAGTTGTGCTTTTTGGTGCGCCGGCAGTAAGCCTTTTCCTAGTAGTGCCGGGTCTAGGAATGACATCAATGTTCTTCAACGATGACCACTAATGACAAGACATGCAATGCGGGAAGGTCCATTGGTGGAGTTTGAAGCAAATGGCTACAAGTACAACTATGGCTACTTCCTCGCCGACGACATATATCCAAGGTGGCAAATATTTGTGAAGCCGGTTATTCAACCACGAGGTAAGAAGCAAACCCAATTCCACATTGCACAAGCGGCGGCTAGGAAAGATGTAGAGAGAGCATTTGGGATTTTGCAAGCTCAACTTACCATTGTGAGAGGGCCGGCTAGATTTTTGGACCAAGAGTGCCTTTGGTATATCATGACAGCTTGTGTCATCATGCATAGCATGATTATAGAGGATGACCGTGGGAAAGACGTGGATCATAGCCACTACGAGTTGATGGGGGTTCCCGTGCAAGTGCAAGTGACGAGTTCTGCACATAGGATTGCCCGGTTCATTGTCTCGTACCATGTCATTCACCCAACGACACACATGATGAGCTCCAAAAAGATCTCATGGAAGAATGGTGGAATTGGCATGGACAACAATAGTTGCATACCTATTGTATTTGTTTGAAAACTATGTGTTGTAGTGTCTCAAAACTATTTTGTATTATTGTATGTTGGTCCTTAAACTTGTTGTATTTGCTGTGAACAATTTCATGTACTTGTTGTATTTGTTGTGAACAATTTGTTGTATTTGTATGGTACATTTTATTTGTGAATTTATATGGTTGTTTGATCTTCTTTTATGCATACTTTTGTGTGTTTTTTGTTTGCGCCGTGCTGCGCTCTGCACAATGGAGCGCCCGGTGGAGGAGCTTTTTACCGTGCCAATGCGCGCTGCAAAATGGAGCATCCGGCGGGGCAAATTTCAGCGCAACACGCACTATTCGTTTACAACACGGCGGAAGCGAGGTTTAGCGCGCAGTTTTTTAGTGCGCCTGTTGGAGATGCTCTTAATTCTCAGTGGTACTAGATGACATAATACATGGGCACCTCGAAGGATTTATTTTTTGAAATTTCTATCTATTTCTTTTATATTTAAAGTGCTAAAAAAGGCGATCCAATGGGGTGGAGTTGCATGGGGAGCAAAAAAAACCTACACATTCTGTGGCGTATATGCGCATATGGGCATATGCGCCACATAATTGTGGACTCCTACTGTCAGGGGTGGCCCCCCACAAGAAATTTTGTGGCGCATATGCCAATATGCTCCACGGAAGTTCAAATTTTGGTGGCACATGTGGGATATGTGCCACAGAATTCTCTTTGCCCATGTGCAGTACTAGACCCCCCGTGGGCTCCACACTGTGGCGCATCCATCCACATGCGCCATAGAAAGCCACAATTTGTGGCGCACCAGTATTACATGCGCCACAGAAATTTGAAATTTCCGTGGAACATATTTTTTTATGCGCCACAGAAATATTTTTATGGAGCACACACTTTTAGGTGCGTCACAGAATACATTTTTATCTATAATGGTTTTCCTAGTAGTGTTATTTAATTAATCATATGCCATCATGGATTCTCAATTACAGAACTCCAGTCGAGTGCTTGAGTGGTGTTAATTCCTTTATAGTGCCTCCAAAGATATTTGGATGTACTTGTTTTGTTCATCATTACAGGAATGCAACTGGAAAGCTTGATCCACGGGGCGATTAAGTGTATCTTCATGGGTTATTCTCCAACCTAGAAGGGTTATCGCTGTTGGAGTCCTAGTGAGAAAAGATTTTTTGTTAGCATGGATGTGACATTTAATGAGAAGGAACCTTTCTATTTTTCACATGCTAACCCCACTTATGGTACTAATAGCCAGGGGGAGATTTCTAACAAGGAATGGGGTTCCTGTGGCTTGGTATTGGTTCCTATGGTGGATATATCACGACCCGATGATGACACGGAAGAGGATAATAATACAAGTACGAATGAAGAAGGAAGAAGCATAACCACTAATGAGGTATGTGATACTCCAATATCTGAACATACAATAGAACGAGAGACAACTAATACACCTTTTGATCGGGTGCATGATAATGTAGCCGAACATGATGTTGATGATACGACGAGTCCACAAGGACCTCATGAACCAGGGTAGTCTTTCCTTGATTCTACAGAAGAGGAAGGTATTATAAATCCAATGGTAATATCTAATAATCCAATAGCAGTGAGAAAACCAGTTAGGCATACCAAAATTCCAGCACGACTTTGTGTGGGCTATAAGAAAGATGTGGCTAAGTATATTTCGCACGAGAAGTGTAGTCCATCATTTAGAGGGTTTATTGCATCATTAGACTCCACCTCTATTCCTGCAAAATGGGAGGATGCTATAAAGTATCCAAAATAGAAGGAAGCCATGCTAGAAGAAATGAATGCCCTAAATAAAAATAAAGCATGAGAACTAGTAGAGCTACGAAGTGGTAAGGAGGATGTAGGATGCAAGTGGGTTTACACAGTAAAACATAATGCTGAAGGGAAAGTAGAACGATATAAAGCTCTTTTGGTGGGAAAAGGTTACTCGCAAACTTATGGGATTGGCTATGAAGAAACATTTGCACCGCTGTCAAAAATGAATACTATAAGGACTTTGATATCATGTGCATCTAACCTGGGATGGAATTTACATCAGCTAGATGAAAAAAAACGCTTTTATTCATGGAGAACTTCGTGAAGAAGTGTACATGCATATGCCACCCGGCTTTGGTACAGCTGAAACTGAAGGCAAAGTGTTAAGATTACATCAGTCCTTGTATCGTTTAAAACAATCCCCTCGTGGATGGTTTGATCGTTTCCGTACAGCTATAAATCAAATGGGCTATAAACAAAGTAATGTTGATCATACTATGGTTTATAAATGCAGTGGTGACATACTAACTATTCTAATTGTCTATGTTGATGACATTATCATTACAGGAAATGATTCTAAGGAAACAGAGAAGTTAAAACAACATCTGACAAAAGAATTTGAAGTTAAAGACCTAGGATTATTGAGATATTTCCTCGGAATTGAAGTGTCTCGAAGTGCAAAAGGTATATATCTCTCTCAGAGAAAGTACATCCTAGATTTGTTGTCTGAAACTGGAATGATTGGGTGTCGTTCCTCTCCAATTGAAAGCAACCATCGCCTTACAAAGGAATGGGGAGATCCTATAGATAGAGACCAGTACCAGAGACTAGTTGGGCTGTTAATCTATTTATCTCACACACGCCTTGATATAACATTTGCAGTAGCTGTGTGAGTCAGTTTATGCATGAGCCTAGAAGTCACCATATGGATGATGTGATGAGGATAATTCGATATTTTAAAGGGTCTCCGGGTAGAGGCTTACTATATAGTACATCACATGGTAATTTACAAGTTGAATGCTACACTGATGGAGATTGGGCCGGTTCATTAGATGATAGGAGATCAACTTCTGGCTACTACACTTTTGTTGGAGGCAATCTTGCGACCTGGCGCAGCAAAAAGTAGAATGTGGTCGCCAAATCTACAGCTGAAGTAGAGTTCCGAGCTATGGCACAAGGGGTATGTGGATTGATTTGGTTAAAAATCTTATTAATGGAGTTGGGTTTATTTAAAGAAACCAATGTTATTGTACTGTGATAATAAAGCTGCCCTTGATATTGCCCATAATCCCGTGCAGCATGGGCGAACAAAACATATAGAGATTGGTAGACATTTTATCAAGGAAAAGCTGCACCTCGGAATCATCTGCATGCCACATGTGAGTTCATCAACTTGCTGATATATTAACTATGGGCTTGTCAGAAAAAGCTTTTTCTAGTCTATGTCGCAAGATGGGGCTTCATGATGTATTTACCCCATCTTGAGGGGGAGTGTTGCAAGGAGTCCTTGAGTGTAAATGTAAAATTAGGTAGAGGATGGAAATGTAAAATTACATGTAAATATTAAAGGGAACAAAGAGGAGAAAAACAGAGAAGATTCGGTTCCTTTCTAGAGAGTAGTCCTGGTGCCCAGGAAATGAAACTAGATGCTTGTGAGTGATTTTAGGATCTTCTCCTCAATATAATAGTGTATTTCATCATTTTAAGTCACGCGGCTCGTTCACGTCTGTGGTCACTCATGTACAGGGAAGCTCAACCAAATTAGACTGACATGGCAGCCGCCGGCGACGATGGCATCACGCACCGCGACGTTGAGGTAGCGCTGATGCTGCACAGTTTCCCGGAGCTGTGGTACACGTGGCGGAAACAGATGGCCCGCGCTCGCCGCCGCTAGGTACCACGCCCCGTGGCGCCAGACCTGCGCGGCTACGGCGGCTCGGACTACGCCCCCGCCACCTCAGCCGGGCCTCAGCACTGCCCTGCACATCGTCTGCGACCTGGTGGCCCTCGTGGACTCTCTCGGCCACGACATGGTGCTGGTGGTGGCTCACGATTGGGGCGCCAGGATGGCGTGTATCGATGGATCGTGATGTAGGGTGGCGACGGCCATCTTGTGGCTCGTTAAATCGAGGCCATAAGAGAGTGGCGGTGTGGTGCAGGCGGGCCTAGTCTGGGCCCTAATGGGTAGGGCTGGCCATGGCCGTCACGTGCACCTTCTCGACGATGGTACGCGGACATGCTCCTGGGTGTGCAGCTAGGCTTGCACCACCCGCGACATAGCAGAGGTGGCCTCCTCCTCCGCTAGAGGTGGTCGACTGGTGTCAGCAGCTGGTGGTGGAAGATCTCGGGATCCCACATCTAGTCCAGGCTGCGAGTTGGGGAGGCGCGGCGGCGTAACAACCGAGCCCCAACTCCGGTCATGGTGGTAAATGGCCACGTCTATGCACCGTTACCTTGCTGAAGGGATTGTCGGTGCATCCATCGTCTACTAGATCCGGTTGCTCCAGGGGGAAACCTAGATCTGGGTCTCCCGGATCGGACGATGGTGGCGCTTTGGGTGTCTCTTCCCTCTTAGGGTGCGAGGACCTGGTAGCACACCACTACATGTGTAGTCTTTATCATAAAGATCATGGGACCCCGGCCACGAATATTACACCCAACAGAGTAATATAATAGAAACATCACGGGTCCAAATTTCTCACATATTCATGGCCACAATCCAGATGTGTACAAAAAGATTTGAGATCCTCCCCGGTCCAAGGAGGATTCACGGGAAAATCCAAAGTCAAATGAACTAGTAGCTTAAAGAGCAATGTCACAGCCAGTACGCTTGGAGCAGCAAACTTATTTATTAGGATTCTATATGCTGCTTGGCTCATCTAGCCTATCTAAGTTTCAACTTCTACCTCTTGGTCTTACACTCCATGAACTATATCCTCGAAATAGGCTTTCGCCCCGCTATATTAATATAGCACAAGACCGATACAGCATGAATCCATGGCTGGGGCAAACAGCACAAGCACGCCCAAAAGAAAACACAAAAGAAAGACAAGAGAAACTAATGCCGAAAAAGGTCGGATTGACGAAAAAGGAGATGCCTCGCAACCGCTGCGCCCGCCGGAGAATATCCACCACAAGCCTAGCACAAGGAAGCCCCGCGTACCAAGCAACACCTTCAAGAAGGGATGCGACAATGACGACGCTGCTGCCCGGAGTGATCCTAGGGTTTCCCCCGGTACGCGCAAGGACAGGGAAACATGGCTTCACCCAACGCCCTTCAAGAAGGGAGGGTGGCGCCCGCAGGCGTCACCGCGTCGGTGTCAGCGAAACCGACAGGGATTTCTCCCGACCCTCGTAGTCCCGCCTTGGACGCTCCATCGTGCTCCACCACACTCGCCGCCCACCACCTCACGCCACCACAGCCTTGCAGGCACCACCGCCGTCTGATACGTCTCCAACGTATCTATAATTTCTTATGTTCCATGCTACTTTTATGATGATACACATATGTTTTATACACACTTTACATTATTTATATGCATTTTCCGGAACTAACCTATTAACAAGATGCCGAAGTGTCAGTTCATGTTTTCTGCTGTTTTTGGTTTCAGAAATCCTACAAAGGAAGTATTCTCGGAATTGGACGAAATCAACGCCCAGTATCTTATTTTTCCCGGAAGCTTCCAGAGCACCGAAGAGGGGCCAGAGGGGAGCCAGGGGGCCCCACCCCACAAGGCGGCGCGGCCAGGGGGGCGCCCCCCTATGGTGTGGCTGCACCAGGACCCCTCCGAGGCTGCCCTTCCGCCTATATAAAGCCTCCGCCGCGAAAACCCTAAAGAAATAAGCCACGATACGAGAAAAGTTCCAGAACCGCCGCCATCGAGAAGCCAAGATTCGGGGGACAGAAGTCTCTGTTCCGGCACGCCGCCGGGACGGGGAATTGCCCCCCGAAGGCATCTCCATCGACACCACCGCCATCTTCATCGACGCTGCTGACTCCTATGATGAGGAGGGAGTAGTTCTCCCCCGAGGCTAAGGGCTGTATCGTAGCTATGTGGTTCATCTCTCTCTCATGTGATCTTTATGTGATCATGAGCTTTGTGATCTAGTTGAATATCATCTATGTGCTACTCTAGTGATGTTATTAAAGTACTCTATTCCTCCTCCATGATGTAATATTGACAGTGTGTGCATCATGTAGTACTTGGCATAGGTTATGATTGTAATCTCTTGTAGATTATGAAGTTAACTATTACTATGATAGTATTGATGCGATCTATTCCCCCTTTCATAGCCTCGACGGTGACAGTGTGCATGCTATGTTAGTACTCGGTATAATTGCAATGGTCTATTATGCACTCTAAGGTTACTTCAATATGAACACCGAATGTTGTGGAGCTTGTTAACTCCGGCTTGAGGGAGCTCTTGTAGCCCTACACAATGAATGGTGTTTGTCATCCAACAAGAGAGTGTAGAGAAAGTAGTATTTGTTTATTCAGTTATGTGATCAATGTTGAGAGTGTCCACTAGTGAAAGTAGGATTCCTAGGCCTTGTTTCCAAATATCGAATCTCCGTTTCTTTACTGTTCTACTGCATGTTTACTTGCTGCCATATTTTATTCAGATTGTTATTACCGCTCATATACATCCATATCATTTGCATTTCACTATCTCTTCGCCGAACTAGTGCACCTATACATCTGACAAGTGTATTAGGTGTGTTGGGGACACAAGAGACTTCTTGTATCGTAATTGCAGGGTTGCTTGAGAGGGATATCTTTGTCCTCTACCTCCCTGAGTTCGATAAACCTTGGGTGATTCACTTAAGGGAAACTTGCTGCTGTTCTTCAAACCTCTGCTCTTGGAGGCCCAACACTGTCTACAGGAATAGAAGTGTGTGTAGACATCAAGCTATTTTCTGGCGCCGTTGCCGGGGAACGAAGAAAAATTACCCCACAAAGATTTTCAACTCCCACGTCAACAAGCTATTTTCTGGCGCCGTTGCCGGGGAGGTAAGGTAAAAGGTATTCACATCCTCGGACTACTAAGCTATTTCCTAGCACCGTTGCCGGTGTGTGAGTGCTCGAAGCTATTTCCTTTAGATCCTGCAATTGCATCTTTTTATTTCTTGTTTACACTAGTTAGGCTTAATGGAAAACAACAAAAATATTAGAGATCTTTATAGTATCTATCTTGAGTTAGGACATGAGGTGTTTGAAGAGAAAATTAAAAAACCCATGGAACTTTATATGCATGATAATGCCAATGTTATTAGTATGAACTCTTTGAATACTATTATTGCTAATGCTATGGAAGAATTTAAGCTTGGGGAAGCTGGTTGTGATATTTTTAGTCCCCCAAGTTTTGAGGAGAAAATTTACTTTGATGATACTTTGCCTCCCATTTATGATGATTATAATGATAGTGGTATTTTGGTGCCACCTACTATGGAGGATAAAGTTTATTATGGTTATACTATGCCTCCTATATTTGATGATGAGAATAATAATGATAGCTACTTTGTTGAATTTGCTCCCACTACAATTAATAAGAATGACTATGCTTATGTTGGGAGTAGTAATTATTTTATGCATGAGACTCATGATAAGAATGCTTTATGTGATAGTTATATTGCTGAGTTTGATCATGATGCTACTGGAAATTATTATGAGAGAGGAAAATATGGTTGTAGAAATTTTCATGGTACTAAAACACCTCTCTATATGCTGAAAATTTTGAAGTTACTCGTGTTTTATCTTCCTATGCTTGTCACTTTGTTCTACATGAATTTATTTGTGTACAAGATTCCTTTTCATAGGAAGTGGGTTAGACTTAAAAGTGTTTCTTATTTGCTTTTGATGCTCTCTTTTGCTTCAACTCTTATTTCTTGCGAGTGCATCATTAAAATTGTTGAGCCCATCTTAATGGCTATAAAGAAAGCACTTCTTGGGAGATAACCCATGTTTTTATTTTGCTACTGTTTTGTTGTGTCTTGGAAGTTGTTACTACTGTAGCAACATCTTCTTATCTTTATTTTATTGCATTGTTGTTCCAAGTAAAGTCTTTGATAGTAAGGTTGATACTAGAATTGGATTACTGCGCAGAAACAGATTTCTTGCTGTCACGAAATTTAGCAGCCCCGTCTGTAGGTAACTCAGAAAAATCTGCCAATTTACGTGCGTGATCCTCAGATATGTACGCAACTTTCATTAAATTTGAGCATTTTCATCTGAGCAAGTTAAGTTCCCCTGAAAAATTCGTCTTTACGGACTGTTCTGTTTTCACAGATTCTGCCTTTTATTTCGCATTGCATGTTTTGCTATGTTGGATGGATTTCTTTGTTCCATTATCTATCAGTAGCTTTGTGCAATGTCCAGAAGTGTTAAGAATGATTATGTCACCTCTGAATATGTGAATTTTTGATTATGCACTAACCCTCTAATGAGTTTGTTTTGAGTTTGGTGTGGAGGAAGTTTTCAAGGATCACGAGAGGAGGATGATACAATATGATCAAGAAGAGTGAAAAGTCTAAGCTTGGGGATGCCCCCGTGGTTCATCCCTGCATATTTCAAGAAGACTCAAGCATCTAAGCTTGGGGATGCCCAAGGCATCCCCTTCTTCATCGACAACTTATCAGGTCACCTCTAGTGAAACTATATTTTTATTCCGTCATATCTTATGTGCTTTACTTGGAGCGTCTGTGTGCTTTTATTTTCGTTTTGTTATTTTCATTCTCTGAATAAATTCATTCTTTGTTTGGGAGAGAGACACGCTCCGCTCGTTCATATGAACACTGGTGTTCTTTGTTTGGGAGAGAGACACGCTTCGCTTGTTCATATGAACACTGGTGTTCTTAGTTTTACTTTTAATGTTCATGGCGAAGGTTGAAACCGCTTCGTTCATTGTTATATGGTTGGAAACAGAAAATGCTTCATGTGGTAATTGGTATAATGTCTTGAATAATTTGATACTTGGCAATTGTTGTGCTCATATAGATCATGTTTAAGCTCTTGCATCATGTACTTTGTACCTATTAATGAAGAACTACATAGAGCTTGTTGAAATTTGGTTTGCATGATTGGTCTCTCTAAAGTCTAGATATTTTCTGGTGAAGTGTTTGAACAACAAGGATACAGTGTAGAGTCTTATAATGCTTGCAATATGTTCTTATGTAAGTTTTGTTGTACCTGTTCATACTTGTGTTTGCTTCAAACAACCTTGCTAGCCTAAGCCTTGTACTGAGAGGGAATACTTCTCGTGCATCCAAATCCTTGAGCCAAAAACCATGCCATTTGTGTCCACCATACCTACCTACTATGTGGTATTTCTCTGCCATTCCAAAGTAAATTACTTGAGTGCTACCTTTAAAATTCTATTCTTTGTATTTGCAATATATAGCTCATGGGAAAATAGCCTTAAAAACTATTGTGGTATTGAATATGTAGCTTATGTATCTTATTTCTTATAAGTTGCTTGTTGAGCGGTAACCATGTTTTTGGGGACGCCATCAACTATTACCCCTTTGTTGAATATCATGTGAGTTGCTATGGATGTTCGTCTTGTCTGAAGTAAGGGTGATTTATCATGATCAAATGGTTTGAGTATGCATATTGTTAGAGAAGAACATTGGGCCGCTAACTAAAGCCATGAATCATGGTGGAAGTTTCAGTTTGGACATCAATCCTCAATCTCTTATGAGAATATTATCTATTGTTGAATGCTTATGCATTGAAGAGGAGTCCATTATCTGTTGTCTATGTTGTCCCGGTATGGATGTCTAAGTTGAGAATAATCAAAAGCGAGAAATCCAATGCGAGCTTTCTCCTTAGACCTTTGTATAGGCGGCATAGAGGTACCCCTTTGTGACACTTGGTTGAAACATATGTTATGCAATGATAATCCATGTAAATCCAAGCTAATTAGGACAAGGTGCGGGCACTATTGGTAATCTATGCATGAGGCTTGCAACTTATAAGATGTCTTATACATAACACATATGATTTATTACTACCGTTGACAAAATTGTTTCCATGTTTTCAAAATGAAAAGCTCTAGCACAAAAATAGTAATCCATGCTTCCTCTGCGAAGGGCCTTTCTTTTACTTTATGTTGAGTCGGTTTACCTACTTCTTTCTATCTTAGAAGCAAACACTTGTGTCAACTGTGTGCATTGATTCTTACATGTTTACCTATTGCACTTATTATATTACTTTGTGTTGACAATTATCCATGAGATATACATGTTGAAGTTGAAAGCAACTGCTGAAACTTATATCTTCCTTTGTGTTGCTTCAAAGCTTTCTACTATGAATTTATTGCTTTACGAGTTATCTCCTATGCAAGTCTTATTGATGCTTGTCTTGAAAGTATTATTCATGAAAAGTCTTTGCTATATGATTCAGTTGTTTATTCATTGTCTTTACCATTGCTTCGAATCGCTGCATTCATCTCATATGCTTTACAATAGTATTGATCAAGATTATGATAGCATGTCACTTAAGAAATTATCTTTGTTATGGTTTACCTACTCGAGGGCGAGTAGGAACTAAGCTAGGGATGCTGATACGTCTCCAACGTATCTATAATTTCTTATGTTCCATGCTACTTTTATGATGATACACATATGTTTTATACACACTTTACATCATTTATATGCATTTTCCGGAACTAACCTATTAACAAGATGCCGAAGTGCCAGTTCCTGTTTTCTGCTGTTTTTGGTTTTAGAAATCCTACAAAGTAAATATTCTCGGAATTGGACGAAATCAACGCCCAGTATCTTATTTTTCCCGGAAGCTTCCAGAGCACCGAAGAGGGGCCAGAGCGGAGCCAGGGGGGCCCCACCCCACAAGGCGGCGCGGCCAAGGGGGGGCGCCCCCCTATGGTGTGGCTGCACCAGGACCCCTCCGAGGCTGCCCTTTCGCCTATATAAAGCCTCCGTCGCGAAAACCCTAAAGAAATAAGCCACGATACGAGAAAAGTTCCAGAGCCGCCGCCATCGCGAAGCCAAGATTCGGGGGACAGAAGTCTCTGTTCCGGCACGCCGCCGGGACGGGGAATTGCCCCCGGAAGGCATCTCCATCGACACCACCGCCATCTTCATCGACGCTGCTGACTCCTGATACGTCTCCGACGTATCGATAATTTCTTATGTTCTATGCCATATTATTGATGATACCTACATGTTTTATGCACACTTTATGTCATATTCGTGCATTTTCTGGAACTAACCTATTAACAAGATGCCGAAGTGCTAGTTCTCGTTTTCTGCTGTTTTTGGTTTCGAAATCCTAGTAACGAAATATTCTCGGAATTGGACGAAACGAAGACCCGGGGGCCTATTTTGCCACGAACCTTCCGGAAGACCGAAGAGCATACGAAGTGGGGCCACGAGGTGGCGACACCACATGGCGGCGCGGCCAAGGAGGGGCCCGCGCCGCCCTATGGTGTGGGCCCCTCGTCGGGCCCCCGACTCGCCCTTCCGCCTACTTAAAGCCTCCGTCGCGAAACCCCCGAGGCGAAAAACCACGATACGGAAAACCTTGCGAGACGCCGCCGCCGCCGATCCCATCTCGGGGGATTACGGAGATCTCCTCCGTGCACCTGCCGGAGAGGGGATTCATCTCCCGGAGGACTCTACACCGCCATGGTCGCCTCCGGAGTGATGAGTGAGTAGTTCACCCCTGGACTATGGGTCCATAGCCGTAGCTAGATGGTTGTCTTCTCCTCATTGTGCTTCATTGTTGGATCTTGTGAGCTGCCTAACATGATCAAGATCATCTATCTGTAATACTCTATGTTGTGTTTGTCGGGATCCGATGGATAGAGAATACCATGTTATGTTAATTATCAAGTTATTACATATGTGTTGTTTATGATCTTGCATGCTCTCCGTTACTAGTAGAGGCTCGGCCAAGTTTTTGCTTTTAACTCCAAGAGGGAGTATTTATGCTCGATAGTGGGTTCATGCTCGCATTGACACCGGGACGATGATGAGAAAGTTCTAAGGTTGTGTTGTGCTGTTGCCACTAGGGATAAAACATTGGCGCTATGTCCGAGGATGTAGTTGTTGATTACATTACGCACCATACTTAATGCAATTGTCTGTTGCTTTGCAACTTAATACTGGAAGGGTTCGGACGATAACCTGAAGGTGGACTTTTTAGGCATAGATGCAGTTGGATGGCGGTCTATGTACTTTGTCGTAATGCCCAATTAAATCTCACTATACTTATCATGACATGTATGTGCATTGTTATGCCCTCTCTTTTTGTCAATTGCCCGACTGTAATTTGTTCACCCAACATGCTTTTATCTTATGGGAGAGACACCTCTAGTGAACTGTGGACCCCGGTCCATTCTTTATATGCGAAATACAAATCTGCTGCAATACTTGTTTTTACTATTTTCTCCGCAAACAATCATCTTCCACACAATACGGTTAATCCTTTGTTACAGCAAGCCGGTGAGATTGACAACCTCACTCTGTTTCGTTGGGGCAAAGTACTTTGGTTGTGTTGTGCGGGTTCCACGTTGGCGCCGGAATCTCCGGTGTTGCGCCGCACTACATCCCGCCGCCATCAACCTTCAACGTGCTTCTTGACTCCTACTGGTTCGATTAAACCTTGGTTTCTTACTGAGGGAAACTTGCCGCTGTGCGCATCACACCTTCCTCTTGGGGTTCCCAACGGACGTGTCAACTACACGCATCAAGCAAATTTATGGCGCCGTTGCCGGGAGATCAAGACACGCTGCAAGGGAGTCTCCACTTCTCAATCTCTTTACTTTGTTTTTGTCTTGCTTTATTTTATTTACTACTTTGTTTGCTGCATTATATCAAAACACAAAAAAATTAGTTGCTAGTTTTACTTTATTTACTGTCTTGTTTGCCATATCAAAACACAAAAAAATTAGTTTACTTGCATTTACTTTATCTAGTTTGCTTTATTTACTACTGCTAAAATGGCCAACCCTGAAAATACTAAGTTGTGTGACTTCACTACCACAAATAATAATGATTTCCTATGCACACCTATTGCTCCACCTGCTACTACAGCAGAATTCTTTGAAATTAAACCTGCTTTACTTAATCTTGTTATGCGAGAGCAATTTTCCGGTGTTAGTTACGATGATGCCTGCTGCCCATCTCAATAATTTTGTTGAACTATGTGAAATGCAAAAGTATAAAGATGTAGATGGTGACATTATAAAATTAAAATTGTTCCCTTTTTCATTAAGAGGAAGAGCTAAAGATTGGTTGCTATCTCTGCCTAAGAATAGTATTGATTCCTGGACTAAATGCAAGGATGCTTTTATTGGTAGATATTATCCCCCTGCTAAAATTATATCTTTGAGGAGTAGCATAATGAATTTTAAACAATTGGATAATGAACATGTTGCTCAAGCTTGGGAAAGAATGAAATCTCTTGTTAAAAATTGCCCAACCCATGGACTGACTACTTGGATGATCATCCAAACCTTCTATGCAGGACTAAATTTTCTTCGCGGAATTTATTGGATTCAGCTGCTTGGAGGTACCTTTATGTTCATCACTCTTGGTGAAGCAACAAAGCTCCTTGATAATATGATGGTTAATTACTCTGAATGGCACACGGAAAGAGCTCCACAAGGTAAGAAGGTAAATTCTGTTGAAGAATCCTCTTCCTTGAATGATAAGGTTGATGCTATTATGTCGATGCTTGCGAATGATAGGACTAATTTTGATCCTAATAATGTTCCATTAGCTTCATTGGTTGCCCAAGAAGAACATGTTGATGTAAACTTCATTAAAAATAATAATTTCAACAACAATGCTTATCGGAACAATTCTAGTAATAACTATAGGCCATATCCTTATAATAATGGTAACGGTTATGCTAATTCTTATGGGAATTCTTACAACAATAATAGGAATACACCCCCTGGACTTGAAGTCATGCTTAAAGAATTTATTAGTACACAAACTGTTTTTAACAAATCTGTTGAGGAAAAGCTCAATAAAATTGATATTCTTGTTTCTAGAGTTGATAGTCTTGCCTCTGATGTTGATCTTTTGAAATCGAAAGTTATGCCTAATAGGGATATTGAAAATAAAATTTTTACTACAGCAAATGCCATCCAAGTTAGAATTAATGAGAATATAAGATTAATGGCTGAACTGCGTGCTAGGTGGGATAGAGAAGAAAATGAAAAACTAGCTAAAAAGGAAAATGTAGCTAAAGTTTGGACTATTACCACCACTAGCAATGCTAATGATTCATATGTTGCTGCACCTCCTACTATCAATGGTAAAATAATTGGTGTTGGTAATGTTTCTACTCCTAGTGCAAAGCGCGCAAAATTACACGAAACTGCTAACAACTGCTGAAACTGCTTGTGATAAAGCTGCTGAAATTTTTTCCAACCTTGGGGATGATAATCCCATTGTTTTAGATTGTAATGATTTAGATTTTTATGATTGCCACATCTCTGAAGTTATAAAGTTCTTGCAAAAACTTGCTAAGAGTCCCAATGCTAGCTGCTGTAAACTTGGCTTTCACAAAACATATTACAAATGCTCTCATAAAAGCTAGAGAAGAGAAACTAAAACTTGAAACTTCTATTCCTAGAAAGCTAGAGGATGGTTGGGAGCCCATCATTAAAATGAGAGTCAAAGATTTTGATTGTAATGCTTTATGTGATCTTGGTGCAAGTATTTCTGTTATGCCTAAAAAAGTCTATGATATGCTTGACTTGCCACCATTGAAAAACTGTTATCTGGATGTTAATCTCGCTGATAATGTTAAAAAGAAACCTTTGGGGAAAGTTGATAATGTTCATATTATGGTTAACAATAACCTTGTCCCCGTTGATTTTGTTGTCTTGGATATTGAATGCAATGCATCTTGCCCCATTATATTTGGAAGACCTTTTCTTCGAACCGTTGGTGCTACTATTGATATGAAGGAAGGTAATATTAAATATCAATTTCCTCTCAAGAAAGGTATGGAACACTTCCCTAGAAAGAGAATGAAGGTACCTTATGATTCTATTATTAGAACAAGTTATGATGTTGATGCTTCATCTCTCGATGTTACTTGATATACACTTTCTGCGCCTAGCTGAAAGGCGTTAAAAAAAAGCGCTTATGGGAGACAACCCATGTTTTTACTACAGTATTTTTGTTTTATATTTGTGTCTTGGAAGTTGTTTACTACTGTAGCAACCTCTCCTTATCTTAGTTTTGAGTTTTGTTGTGCCAAGTAAAGTCTTTGATAGTAAAGTAAGTACTAGATTTGGATTACTGCGCAGTTTCAGATTTCTTTGCTGTCACGAATCTGGGTCTACCTCCCTGTAGGAAGCTCAGAAAATTAAGCCAATTTACGTGCATGATCCTCAGATATGTACGCAACTTTCATTCAATTTGAGCATTTTCATTTGAGCAAGTCTGGTGGCCTAATAAAATCCATCTTTACGGACTGTTCTGTTTTGACAGATTCTGCCTTTTATTTTGCATTGCCTCTTTTGCTATGTTGGATGAATTTCTTTGATCCATTAATGTCCAGTAGCTTTATGCAATGTCCAGAAGTGTTAAGAATGATTGTGTCACCTCTGAACATGTGAATTTTTATTATGCACTAACCCTCTAATGAGTTGTTTCGAGTTTGGTGTGGAGGAAGTTTTCAAGGATCAAGAGAGGAGTATGATGCAATATGATCAAGGAGAGTGAAAGCTCTAAGCTTGGGGATGCCCTGGTGGTTCACCCTGCATATTCTAAGAAGACTCAAGCGTCTAATCTTGGGGATGCCCAAGGCATCCCCTTCTTCATCGACAACATTATCAGGTTCCTCCCCTGAAACTATATTTTTATTCCGTCACATCTTATGTACTTTGCTTGGAGCGTCGGTTTGTTTTTGTTTTTTTGTTTTGTTTGAATAAAATGGATCCTAGCATTCACTTTGTGGGAGAGAGACACGCTCCGCTGTAGCATATGGACAAGTATGTCCTTAGGCTCTACTCATAGTATTCATGGCGAAGTTTCTTCTTCGTTAAATTGTTATATGGTTGGAATTGGAAAATGCTACATGTAGTAACTCTAAAATGTCTTGGATAATTTGATACTTGGCAATTGTTGTGCTCATGTTTAAGCTCTTGCATCATATACTTTGCACCCATTAATGAAGAAATACTTAGAGCTTGCTAATTTGGTTTGCATATTTGGTTTCTCTAGAGTCTAGATAACATCTAGTATTGAGTTTTGAACAACAAGGAAGACGGTATGGAGTCTTATAATGTTTACAATACGTCTTTTATGTGAGTTTTGCTGCACCGTTCATCCTTGTGTTTGTTTCAAATAACCTTGCTAGCCTAAACCTTGTATCGAGAGGGAATACTTCTCATGCATCCAAAATCCTTGAGCCAACCACTATGCCAATTGTGTCCACCATACCTACCTACTACATGGTATTTATCCGCCATTCCAAAGTAAATTGCTTGAGTGCTACCTTTAAAATTCCATCATTCACCTTTGCAATATATAGCTCATGGGACAAATAGCTTAAAAACTATTGTGGTATTAAATATGTACTTATGCACTTTATCTCTTATTAAGTTGCTTGTTGTGCGATAACCATGCTTCTGGGGACGCCATCAACTATTCTTTGTTGAATATCATGTGAGTTGCTATGCATGTCCGTCTTGTCTGAAGTAAGAGAGGTCTACCACCTTCATGGTTGGAGCATGCATATTGTTAGAGAAGAACTTTGGGCCGCTAACTAAAGCCATGATTCATGGTGGAAGTTTCGAGTTTTGGACACATATCCTCAATCTCATATGAGAATAATAATTGTTGCCACATGCTTATGCATTAAAGAGGAGTCCATTATCTGTTGTCCATGTTGTCCCGGTATGGATGTCTAAGTTGAGAATAATCAAAAGCGAGAAATTCAAAATGCGAGCTTTCTCCTTAGACCTTTGTACGGGCGGCATGGAGGTACCCCATTGTGACACTTGGTTAAAACATGTGCATTGCAAAGATCCGGTAGTCCAAGCTAATTAGGACAAGGTGCGGGCACTATTAGTATACTATGCATGAGGCTTGCAACTTGTAAGATATAATGTACATAACTCATATGCTTTATTACTACCGTTGACAAAATTGTTTCATGTTTTCAAAATAAAAGCTCTAGCACAAATATAGCAATTGATGCTTTCCTCTTTGAAGGACCTTTCTCTTTACTTTTATGTTGAGTCAGTTCACCTATGTCTCTCCACCTCAAGAAGCAAATACTTGTGTGAACTGTGCATTGATTCTTACATACTTGCATATTGCACTTGTTATATTACTCTATGTTGACAATTATCCATGAGATATACATGTTACAAGTTGAAAGCAACTGCTGAAACTTAATCTTCCTTTGTGTTGCTTCAATACCTTTACTTTGATTTATTGCTTTATGAGTTAACTCTTATGCAAGACTTATTAATACTTGTCTTGAAGTACTATTCATGAAAAGTCTTTGCTTTATGATTCACTTGTTTACTCATGTCATTACCATTGTTTTGATCGCTGCATTCACTACATATGTTTACAAATAGTATGATCAAGGTTATGATGGCATATCACTTCAGAAATTATCTTTGTTATCGTTTTACCTGCTCGGGACGAGCAGAACTAAGCTTGGGGATGCTTGATACGTCTCCGACGTATCGATAATTTCTTATGTTCTATGCCATATTATTGATGATACCTACATGTTTTATGCACACTTTATGTCATATTCGTGCATTTTACTGGAACTAACCTATTAACAAGATGCCGAAGTGCCGGTTCCTGTTTTCTGCTGTTTTTGGTTTCGAAATCCTAGTAACGAAATATTCTCGGAATTGGACGAAACGAAGACCCAGGGGCCTATTTTGCCACGAACCTTCCGAGAAGACCGAAGAGCATACGAAGTGGGGCCACGAGGTGGCGACACCACATGGCAGCGCGGCCAAGGAGGGGCCCGCGCCGCCCTATGGTGTGGGCCCTCGTCGGGCCCCCGACTGCGCCCTTCCGCCTACTTAAAGCCTCCGTCGCGAAACCCCTGAGGCGAAAAACCACGATACGGAAAACCTTGCGAGACGCCGCCGCCGCCGATCCCATCTCGGGGGATTACGGAGATCTCCTCCGGCACCCTGCCGGAGAGGGGATTCATCTCCCGGAGGACTCTACACCGCCATGGTCGCCTCCGGAGTGATGAGTGAGTAGTTCACCCCTGGACTATGGGTCCATAGCGGTAGCTAGATGGTTGTCTTCTCCTCATTGTGCTTCATTGTTGGATCTTGTGAGCTGCCTAACATGATCAAGATCATCTATCCGTAATACTCTATGTTGTGTTTGTCGGGATCCGATGGATAGAGAATACCATGTTATGTTAATTATCAAGTTATTACATATGTGTTGTTTATGATCTTGCATGCTCTCCGTTACTAGTAGAGGCTCGGCCAAGTTTTTGCTTTTAACTCCAAGAGGGAGTATTTATGCTCGATAGTGGGTTCATGCCTGCATTGACACCAGGACGAGTGACGAAAGTTCTAAGGTTGTGTTGTGCTTGTTGCCACTAGGGATAAAACATTGGCGCTATGTCCGAGGATGTAGTTGTTGATTACATTACGCACCATACTTAATGCAATTGTCCGTTGCTTTGCAACTTAATGCTGGAAGGGGTTCGGACGATAACTCTGAAGGTGGACTTTTTAGGCATAGATGCGGTTGGATGGCGGTCTATGTACTTTGTCGTAATGCCCAATTAAATCTCACTATACTTATCATGACATGTATGTGCATTGTTATGCCCTCTCTATTTGTCAATTGCCCGACTGTAATTTGTTCACCCAACATGCTTTTATCTTATGGGAGAGACACCTCTAGTGAGCTGTGGACCCCGGTCCATTCTTTTAATACTTGAAATACAAATCTGCTGCAATACTTGTTTTACTTGTTTTCTCTGCAAACAATCATCTTCCACACAATACGGTTAATCCTTTGTTACAGCAAGCCGGTGAGATTGACAACCTCACTGTTTCGTTGGTGCAAAGTACTTTGGTTGTGTTGTGCGGGTTCCACGTTGGCGCGGAATCTACGGTGTTGCGCCGCACTACATCCCGCCGCCATCAACCTTCAACGTGCTTCTTGAGTCCTACTGGTTCGATTAAACCTTGGTTTCTTACTGAGGGAAACTTGCCGCTGTGCGCATCACACCTTCCTCTTGGGGTTCCCAACGGACGTGTCAACTACACGCATCAACTCCTACGATGAGGAGGGAGTAGTTCTCCCCCGAGGCTAAGGGCTGTACCGTAGCTATGTGGTTCATCTCTCTCTCATGTGATCTTTATGTGATCATGAGCTTTGTGATCTAGTTGAATATCATCTATGTGCTACTCTAGTGATGTTATTAAAATACTCTATTCCTCCTCCATGATGTAATGTTGACAGTGTGTGCATCATGTAGTACTTGGCATAGGTTATGATTGTAATCTCTTGTAGATTATGAAGTTAACTATTACTATGATAGTATTTATGCGATCTATTCCCCCTTTCATAGCCTGACGGTGACAGTGTGCATGCTATGTTAGTACTCGGTATAATTGCAATGGTCTATTATGCACTCTAAGGTTACTTAAATATGAACACCGAATGTTGTGGAGCTTGTTAACTCCGGCTTGAGGGAGCTCTTGTAGCCCTACACAATGAATGGTGTTTGTCATCCAACAAGAGAGTGTAGAGAAAGTAGTATTTGTTTATTCGGTTATGTGATCAATGTTGAGAGTGTCCACTAGTGAAAGTAGGATCCCTAGGCCTTGTTTCCAAATATCGAATCTCCGTTTATTTACTGTTCTACTGCATGTTTACTTGCTGCCATATTTTATTCAGATTGTTATTACCGCTCATATACATCCATATCATTTGCATTTCACTATCTCTTCGCCGAACTAGTGCACCTAAACATCTGACAAGTGTATTAGGTGTGTTGGGGACACACGAGACTTCTTGTATCGTAATTGCAGGGTTGCTTGAGAGGGATATCTTTGTCCTCTACCTCCCTGAGTTCGATAAACCTTGGGTGATTCACTTAAGGGAAACTTGCTGCTGTTCTACAAACCTGTGCTCTTGGAGGCCCAACACTGTCTACAGGAATAGAAGCGTGCGTAGACATCACCGTCTCACCGTGACCAACGAACTGGGGACATCAGGAACAAGACGGGCCATCCGGGAGCGAGAGGCAGCACGACAGCAGCCACGTCGGAGGGAACCGCCTCCACCGCCGCCCGCGGACACCGACCGGACGCGTTGACCAGATCACACCAGGCCCAGCTGGCCCGGCCGAGCCCGAGCGGGCTCGTGAAGATCCGGTCTCCGCGATGCAGCGTACGTGCCGCCGGCAGCGCCACCCCCACGCTGGCCGCCCCTCCGTCCGTCACGAGGACCACCACAGGGAAGGGAGCCGGCCCGCCCGGACCCAGATGGGGCCCGAAGGGCCCAGATCTGGGCCAGGCAGGCGCCGCCCCGAGCCGCCGCGCCATCCCACGGCCAAGAAGCCGCGCCGCCACCTCGTCGCCACCCGCCGCCACGCCGCCAGAGGGACGCGCCGCCGCCAAAACCCCGTCGACCTGGGCGCACTGTCGCCTGCCCGCCAGCCCCGCCTGGAGAGGAGAAGCGCCGGGTAGAGAAAGGTCACCGCCGCCGGCACCGCCAGGGCTTTGCCCGGCGGCTTCCGCTGGCGGCGGCGGCAGGGGAGGGTGGAGAAAGGGGGTCGGGGGAGGTTAGGGTTTGGGAGTCCTGGAGTCGCTCGCGGGGGAGCGACCCGAGGACCAATATCTTTTGTTGTTCCTCCATGAACTATATCATAGTCTACTCCCTCGATAACTCCGAAAAGATCTGGTTCCTCGTAGTATACTTCCTCTCCTTCAAGTACGTTGGTGGTTTACTCCTCGGTGTTCTCATAATCTAAGTAAGGGTTTAAGATGGAATTTAATGAGTACACACATACTTAGCAAGTCCTAATAGGTGGTCGTTTGATGCGAAGTCGTGGATGGGTCATCCTAGACTTATGCAAGTTTTATAAAAGGTTTCTTATAAAAGGTAAGTTTTATTGAGAAAAACTATGTTTGTGGGTTGTTAAAGCTTCATGGAGTTCCTTTTCATATTGCGATCGTAGTTCTTTTCACAGGAGTAACATGTCATGTTTGATACACTCTTGAGAGATGCACTACTTTCTGACAAACGCCTAAGTCTTGGTGCTCAACCGGGAGTATGTCCTTGTTCAAACTTTCTTATGTACGAGGCCCAACTAAAAGACAAGGAAATCATGCCCTTCTCCGCAACCCTGCATATTCCACCCTTTATAACGAGTTTCATCAACAGTACCTACGCTCGATTACCCTCCCTTCAAAGATACTAAAGTTGTCATCCTGCATCACACAAGATGGGGACGTTACGGGCTCCAACCCTCTGATTCCACCACGGAAGACAACCCAATTAAGTATCCGAGGACATGCAAAATGAAGATGATCTAGCTGACTTTCCTGTCTGATAACCCCCAAGAGCAGTGATAACTGTAGCACCTCTCAATGTGGAAGTTTGGGTATCGAGCAAGAAGTGAAAAAGCTATTTACTCTCTCCAACTACAGTGCCACCGTTCTAGTTGTCTATGCACCAAACAAAACAAAGTAACAAAAGGGGTTTAACTTGATGCTAGAAAGTAAAAAAATACAAGATGTAAAAGTGTCCCAATAGTCTAAATGCAAGAGGACAAGACGAATGGTTACTCTTATATGAAAAATGGACCTGGTTTCATGGTTTCTCTTGATCACTCTATCTCAAACAATGGTGGCTATCATGTTACAAGATGATAAAAGTGAACACAATTGTCATGTTTTAATGGTTAACATTTATAGCGGCTACATGTACTAAAACACATAGCTGAAAATAAGTGCTCATATGTGTCCCGTGTCACACAACATGAGATTATTGTCACTTCTCCACGTCATACTTCTACCTTTTTTAGCCCTAGACAAAGGATACAGTGCTACTGCCACTCTAGCGGTACCATTTCTATCACTCGGCTACATTCCTCATCTATGCCTTCCTACACTCAATGTTGTCAAACACCTTGTGATGTGGGTAGACAAAGCATTACCACTAGCATTACCCTGATGCTTTCGTGATGTATAAAGCTATAAAGCATGATAAGCTATAAATTCTCAACACACTGGTAAATGCATAACATGTATCATCTCAGACCACAATATCCACCATAAGAAGTAGATAGACATCGCAATAATCATGTTGGGAAGCTCATACGTGCTAGAACAATGATCATACATAGATTGGATCAAGTTACCAACACAAACCCCAATTAGTACAGTGGTGGACTAATACCCTCTCATGGTGGAGAGCGATGAGGATGCGTTGGTGAAGGAGGAGAGGCAACCGAAGGCAATTCATCCACATGTTCCCCCTCCAATCTCCCCCCGTGGTGGAATGTAGACTCTATTTTTCGTGGTTTTTGATCTCCATCTTCGTACATCGCGAGGAAGACCACTAGGGGGTATATATAGAAAGTTTTAGGTCAAAACACGCTCGTGCACGAAAGATTTAGGCCAATCGGACGACAAAGGAGGAAGATCCCATCCATGACATGGTCAGGGTATCATGATCCACCACAGGGCCCCATTTACATCCCATTGACCTCCCACTGGCACACTTTACCTCTTTGGATCCATATCGAAAATTCTGAAGCGTGCTATCTAACCTTGCCCTATTTGAGTCCTGAAGTTCTAAAAAAATCAAAAATACTAACATAATGTTTTCTGCGAGACATAGTTAGAATCAAAATAAAGGGGATCATTTTTTAAATCCGTGAAATCATTGTAAACAATGATTCTAACAATAGAGATGCAACTATGTTGGAATATTGCACAATAGACTACAAAGAACATAGATGCATTTTACATGCATCGACATCCCCAAGTTTAGTTCATAACTAAATGGGCTTTGTAGTTTGTTGTCAATAGATACACAATATAGAATTCATGATGTTTGCTACTCAAAGTATGATGATTTATTGATAAGTAAATAAAATCAAGAAATCATGATATGAAGTAAAAGTAAACATAAACTTCAAATATGCATAAGATTAAAGGCATGTTCCATAATAGTAAATGAACATGTACTATTTAAAACTAAGAAAACATTTATGCAAGATATAAATGATTCATAAGTAAGCTTATGCATTGAGAATTGTTCCTAACATTTGGTCTTAGAATAGATCTTTTAAGAAACTTTGTTTCTTCGACTCAGAAAGAAGTATAAAGTTCCTTCTCAAAGGGAAGCAGAGATTAACACATATGAAAAAATAGGCTTAAAAATCGGATTCTTAATAAATAGTTTTTCCCACCAAAGAACAATCCAAAAATTCCATGCACTTTTTTTTAGAGTTTTTGAGAGTGGCTCCATATTTAGGCTCCTCCCCTTTATAGGTCCTTAGACGTCTTTAGGAGGAGTTTACCTTTTTCATTTTTTTTCTTAATTTGAGGCTGGGCACTCCTTTGCTAACTCCCTTGCAAATTCGAGATAAAGCACATTATGAATGCTCTTCATTTTCCGCATGAAGGAGAAGCATCTTTAGCATGAAAGATAATGATTAAACTTCACCACTTGCCGATGCAAGCATAGACAAAAGCACTAAAATTTGGAATTAAAATAAATAACACATGAGAAATTTACTTGCAAAGGCATTAAAAGCCATATACAGGCATATATCGTGGACACACTAGAATAAGTTTGGTTTAAGATCGTTTGATGCACACACACATTATATCATGTTCAGTGCGTGAAAGGCTAGCAATAGGGAGAATTTTGATCACTAGGGATAAGCATGCAAAAATGTCCATAGTACTACTCATTTCTTAACATGAAAGATAAACTTAAACTTAAACACAAAGGATGTAAATGAGTACTAGTACCACATGTGACACTTGCAAGATATCATAAACTCAAGAATAAAGCATCAAAGTGTAAGACTAGTCATGCGTTCCTCTTATGTAACTATTCATCCCTTCACCTTTCTTCTATAGCATCCAAACTTACGCTAGTAGGAAAAACACTATATAGTTAAACGCTTATTAGAAGCGCGCCCAGATAAGTGCACGTCTGCGGGTGGTATTATTTGCTGCGGACCCAAAAGGTGCACGCGAGTAATATGTTCCTACTGGTAGCGTAGCCACAACCATGGCACACGACTACTAAGTGGGCCCTGGCTGCACCCGGGTCCAGACCATATCTGCACCGTTCTCCCATAGGCACACGCGACTGAAGCTTAACATGGTATCAGAGCCCCAGGTCTCGAGTTTAAATCCTGGTTTTCGCAATTAAGCCTAAAAATTGCTGTTGTTCATGGTTTTCGCAATTAAGCCTAAAAATTATTGTTGCCCTCCTCTATAGCCACCGCTGTTTCGGTGTTCTCTTCTTCTTTCACGTGTTGACTTTCTCTTCTCCCGTCACACGCGAGTGGGGGTGTTGTGAAGTGTATATGTGGATTGTCTAGCCCTTTCCATCAATTCGGACTTTTGGTTCAAGTGGCTAGTGCATGAAGCTTAACATGGTATCAGAGCCCCAGGTCTCGAGTTCAAATCCTGGTTTTCACATGGTTTTCGCAATTAAGCCTAAAAATTGCTGTTGCCCCCCTCTTACATGGTTTACGCAATTAAGCCTAAAAATTGCTGTTGTCCCCCTCTTTAGCCACCGCTGATGCCCTGTTTCGGTGTGCTCTTCTTCTTTCACGTGTTGACTTTCTCTTCTCCGTCACACGCGAGTGGGGGTGTTGTGAAATGTATATGTGGATTGCCTAGTCCTTTCCATCAGTTCGGACTTTTGGTTCAAGTGGCTAGTGCATGAAGCTTAACAGTATGTACAGTGGCGGATCTAGCGGGGGGGCGAGCAGGGGCGGCCGCCCCGGGTCTCCCGGTGCGAAGCAGGGCAGCCCAGCTCAGCAGCTCTGCATCTATGGCGGCCGGCCAACCGCCATTGACGAACATGTACTGCTCTGATGTATTCTCCCATCGAAGCGGTACCTGTTCTACTGACGAGGAGAAAGAAAACTGGACCTCCGTGATAGACTATTGGGCTAAAGTGAAAGGCCCATTCCATTTTTAGCTGTCCAAAGTCCAAATACCAAGCACACACATACTCAGGCTCATGGCTGCATCGTTCCAATCGAAAAATTCCCCACGTGAGCGTTCCAAACTTCCAATCCCTAGCGCGCTTCTCTCTCGCGATGACCGACCTGGACAGCTGCATGGCTACACGCACCATCGGCTGCTACAAGGCCTTGAGCAGTCGAGCGCCTAACTTTCTGATCTCTGCTGCCGCCGATGAACTCGGACGAGGAGATTTGATTGCATATGTAGGAACCGGAAGAGCTAGAGGTGGTGGTTGCGACAGCTGCAAGTAATTTCCCCCCTTTTCCGATTGTTTGTGTTTGTCATGTTTTCTATGTACAATACCAACAATAAATAGATCATCCAATTTTTTATCAATTTTAATTTTGTGGGACATTCAACCAGCTATTGCTTAGATATTTTTTTATCATTTTTTTATCAGCAGGACTACTTTTTGTAGTTTCTAATATTTAATTTTGTGGGACATTCAACCAGCTATTTGCTTAGATATCCATATTGAAAACTTACTTTTTTGCGGATCGCTCATTTCATTATGCACACTTGCATTTGTGCTTAAAAAAATTATCTAAAAATGTTCGCCCCCGCAAAGCTCAATTCCTGGGTCCGCCACTGCGCACCATCGGCTGCTACAAGGCCTTGAGCAGTCGAGCGCCTAACTTTCTGATCTCTGCTGCCGCCGATGAACTCGGACGAGGAGATTTGATTGCATATGTAGGAACCGGAAGAGCTAGAGGTGGTGGTTGCGACAGCTGCAAGTAATTTCCCCCCTTTTCCGATTGTTTGTGTTTGTCATGTTTTCTATGTACAATACCAACAATAAATAGATCATCCAATTTTTTATCAATTTTAATTTTGTGGGACATTCAACCAGCTATTGCTTAGATATTTTTTTATCATTTTTTTATCAGCAGGACTACTTTTTGTAGTTTCTAATATTTAATTTTGTGGGACATTCAACCAGCTATTTGCTTAGATATCCATATTGAAAACTTACTTTTTTGCGGATCGCTCATTTCATTATGCACACTTGCATTTGTGCTTAAAAAAATTATCTAAAAATGTTCGCCCCCGCAAAGCTCAATTCCTGGGTCCGCCACTGAGTATGTACATACTGGTCGCGTGTCAAGATATTGGCTACGTGCGTCATCCCGACAATGACAAGTAACCAGCGATTGGCCGCGTGCCCCGCGACCACACGCGACTAGTAACTACGATACTAACTTTGACGAACAGGCTCACCTACCGGCAGTCGCCATTCTCGTCGCCGTTCCTACTCTCCCCACAAATTTGTTGAGCTGCAAGTGAGACAGGTCAGTTTCTCTACAATAAAGAGGGGGAGAAATTCATCCTGATAAGTCGGCAGAGGTGGTTGTTTGGGAAAAACCAACCTAAGATTGGGTGGTTAGGAGGGTGGTTGTACCACAAGCCCACCAGAGTTTAAACCCCAGGTTTGACATCTGTGTGTCTTATAAGAGGCGACGTTCCCGTCGACAGTGAGACGCTTGTGGCGATTTTATCAATTTCAAGATTCAACCCGTCGGCTCAGTCTTCCGGGGGTACTCATAGATGTAGGGTGTGCGTGTGTGCGTTCATATGAGTGAGTGTATACACGTGTATGTGAACGTCTGCGTTTGTACTATGTTTCTCAGGAAAAAAAAGAGGTGGTTGTTTGGAGAATAGTGTGCTGTTGAGTTGTACAAGCACAGTTGTAACTTGTAAGACTATTTTTGTCATCCTCCTTTTTTATTAATAATGAAAGTCACACGTTCTGTTGTGTATTCTGGACAAAAAAATGTGGAAACAAGCGAGAGCTCGCCAGTTAATGGGCCGTGAAACTTAAGAGCGAACACAACCGTACACGTCTAAAACTCTGAATAAAGGGACGCATTCTTTTTTCGTGTTGTTGGCATTACTGCTCTTGCCGGCCTAATCCAGTTGAAAGCAACCGAGCACAAGTCTTGGCCGTGATTTAACCGCGCAGTACGCATGTCTTGCATGCGGCTTGGCGCCTTGTGCACCGGCCGTCGTAGCGTAGCGTCGCTCTCTCGCTGGCGAGTAGGCCGTCCGGCGCGCGCCGTCGTACGTCCCACGTGCGTGCATTACAGCTCTGCCTCTGGACCAGTTCTTTTAAGTCCGAGCGAGATCGGCGTCAGCTAGCTCCGCCAAAAAACGTAGTGAGATGGCAGCCGCCGGCGACGATGGCATCACGCACCGCGACGTCGAGGTAAACGGCGTGCGCCTGCACGTCGCGGAGGCCGGGCCGGCGGGCGCCCCCGTGGCGCTGCTGCTCCACGGCTTCCCGGAACTGTGGTACACGTGGCGGCACCAGATGCCGGCGCTCGCCGCCGCCGGGTACCGCGCCGTGGCGCCCGACCTGCGCGGGTACGGCGGCTCCGACGCCCCCGCCGCCGCCGCGGCCGGGCCTGAGCAGTACACTGCCCTGCACGTCGTGGGCGACCTGGTGGCCCTCGTCGACTCCCTCGGCCACGACAGGGTGTTGGTGGTGGCGCACGACTGGGGCGCCATCCTGGCGTGGCACCTCTGCCAGTTCCGGCCGGACAAGGTGGTTGCTCTGGTCGCCATGAGCGTCCCCTTCACCCCCAGGGACCCGGTTCAGACGCCGGTTGGCGCGCTGAGGTCCCTCTACGGCGACGAGTACTACGTATGCCGTTTCCAGGAACCTGGAGCGATGGAGGCAGAGTTCGCTCGGCTGGGCACGGAGCTGGTGCTCCGGAAGTTCCTGTCCATGCGGACAGCCGACCCCTTGTTTATCCCATACAGCGGGTGGGGATCGCCGGACGACGAGGTGCCGCTGCCTAGCTGGATCTCCGACGAGGATATCAAGTACTACGCCAGCGAGTTCGACAGAACCGGTTTTACCGGGGGAATCAACTACTACCGTGCATGGGATAAGTAAGCACCTCATCTTTCCTTCAATCTTTCTACTCTTTTCGAGTATAAATGTCAGGCGAGCAGGCATATTCAACGAAAACTTGTTTTTAAAGTAGCCGGTACCTACAGGAGTGACGTCAGCAATGACGTCAGCCATGTGCTGACCAATTTTTGCACAAAATTGTGAAACAAATTTGAAACATAATTGAAACATAACTGAAACACTAATATTTTTGTGAAACAAACCGTAGTGACGTCAGCAATGATGTCATCAGTTTCACTTTTTGTCAAACTGTTTCACTATTTTTTCCATGTATCACTTTAGTTTCAAAAAAGTTTCACTTGTGTTTCAATTATTAGTTTTATATTAGACAAATATCAAAAGCCTCACAAATCTCAAAGCACAGAGTGAAGGGTAGATGTAACACCTACACCTACCGGCTCCTTTAAAATCGCCGCTCTCGCATATTCAAAGAAGAATTATGTTTGGCCAACAAGAGAACCATGCTGAGATGGGACATATTACATATGTTGAGAGATGTAGATAGTAGTTTTTATAGGGACTAATTTGTAATATGCCCTACTGATGTATATACTAGAGAAAGGGGGCATGTACTAGAATAGTCTAGTTCTCTCAGGATAAATTCCCCACTTGCATATAACCTTGTACAGATGAAATCCTACAGACCAAGTGGTTATTTCCCCAAATCCATCTTCTTGCAAGCCAACATGGTATCAGAGCAGGCGAATCCTGTGTGATTTCCCTGTGAGTTTGGCCTTCGTCGTGTGTTGACTGCGGCGCTGTGTCGCCGGAAATAGCGGGGAGAAATTTTGCCGGCCGGCCGGCCGCGGTGCCGCGGGAACATCAGGGAGAGAAGCTGGTGGACGTGGAGCCGCAGGAACGCCAAGGAGAGACGCTGGTGGTCGTGCGTCCGCGGAGCTGCGACATTGTCAGGTTGGTCACAGGTCTCGCTTATGCTGTTGTTGAGGATCTGCTAAGTACGGGGCTGCTTTGTCTTGCCAAGAAAATTAATTTGGAGAGAGGTACACAGTGCTTGTTCTAAAGCTCTTTGGTTCATATCGTGGGATTACTTGGCTTCATTGAGGTAGTAATCTTGGGCTGTCAAGCCGTGAGCACTAGCTCTTTCTGTATTCAGAGGTAGAAGAACAGAGTTATAAAGGAGAAGAACAGAGTTAGTACTTGCTTAAGTCATTTTTGCTTTGTGTGACGGTTGATGCTAGTAGAGACAAGATGGGTGACTCCAGTGTTCAGAAACTTTGTGAGAGCATGCAAAAAGTACTTGCTCAGTTCATGGAAACACAATTGAAGTCCAGTGGTACTTCCGATAGCTCAAAAATCATCTTGGAACAAAACCCGGTCAAGCTGTCTGGACCAGGGGACTATTTCAGTTGGGCTCGTCATGCTTCCCTGATCTTAGGATCACATGGTCTCCATAAGTTCTTAAAGGAAGATGGAGAGAAGTCAGATGACGGGGATGCAAAACAGGAACAATGGGAGCAGAATCAACAGCGAGTTATGGTTTGGTTGTTGGGATCCATGGATGCATCTGTACGAGAACAAGTTGAAAACCTGCAGACTGCAGCTCAGATTTGGAAGGAAATTGAAAAACAATTCTCAGGAAAGTCTAACAAGATGCAAGTGTGTAGAATACTTCATGAGATGAGGTATATCAAGCAAGATCAAAAATCCGTGACTGAGTATGCAGGGGAGCTAAAGAAGCTATATAGGGACCTTGAGTTCTTTCGCCCATTTAAGCCACATGATCCAAGAGACTTATCACTTCTTCGTGAGTGGTTTGAGCCCTTACTTGTGCAGATTTTTCTTGATGGTCTAAACTCAGATTTCAGCCTTCGGCGTGAAATGATATTAGCAGCCCCTGAGTGGCCAACCTTGGATGAGACTATTTCAAGCATTCTTGAGGAAGAAACTCGCCTAACCCATCAATCACCCACAACAAGAGCTACTGATTCTTGTGCATCTTTGTCTCTTCGTACAATGCCTCCAGCTGCTGCACTCTCCAAGTTTGGCAACCAAAAGAAAGCTAAAGGAGTATGTGAACATTGTAAGAGGCCAGGCCATATAAAGGACAATTGCTACGAGCTGCATGGTTTCCCTAATTCGAAGTCATTTTGCGATCATTGCAAGAAGCCAGGCCATACAAGAGATGAATGTTATAAGTTGTATGGTTATCCAAATGGGTGGCAGCAAGGAAAGTTCAATTCCAGTAACAGTCGAGTAAGTCAGCAAAATCAGGCACATCAGCAGAACAGGGCACATCTCACATCATCCACATGTGAGTTATCAGGCTCAGCGGCACAAGCTCTTGAAGAGTTCAAGTCAAAGCTCATTCTCTCCGAAAAAGCTGCGGCTACAGAAGGTCCTTCTAGCTCTGTCTCTAGTTGCTATGCTGGTGCATATAAAGGTATGAACAACCAATCAAACCCCAATAGTACTTATCCCATTCCTTGGATCATTGACACGGGAGCTACCAATCACATGTCTGGTTCTCCAAAAGAATTCAAGACATATTTACCTTGCTCTGGAAAAGATAAAGTCCGTATAGCAGATGGATCCTTGAGTCCAATTATGGGCTCTGGTTCCATTGATTGCACTCCTTCCTTGACTTTGGAGTCTGTTCTCCATGTTCCTAACTTTCCTGTCAATCTCCTTTCCGTCAGCGCCATTTCCAAATCTCTTAATTGTGGAGCCTGGTTTGAACCTACTTTTTGTGTATTCCAGGACCTGAAGACGGGGAGGCTTCTTGGGACTGGGACAGAGCGTGATGGGCTATACTACTTGGACAATGGAACTGGCGCTCTTGCTCTTGCTGTTAGTGCCTCCTCAAAAGATGAGTTATTGCTGTATCACCGTAGACTAGGTCATATATCTTTCAAGGTTATGTCTCGTTTATTTCCCTCTCTTTTTGCATCGTGTTCTCAAGAGGAGCTCGTGTGTGATGCATGCGAACTTGCTAAGCACACAAGAACTACCTATCCGAGTAGCGGAAAAAAAAGTTTGTATGCTTTTGAGGTTGTTCATTCTGATGTTTGGGGACCTAGTGATACCCCAACAATCTCTGGCCACCGATGGTTTGTGACCTTTATCGATTGCTTTAGTCGTTGTACTTGGCTTTACTTGCTAAAGCAAAAGAGTGATGTTTTATCTACCTTTCAGGATTTCTATGCGTTGATTAGCACACAATATGGTGCAAATATGAAAGTGCTTCACACTGATAATGGAACCGAATATGTTAACAATGATTTTGACTATTTTCTATCTTCTAAAGGCATTATACACCAAACTACATGTGTAAATACTCCATCCCAAAATGGTGTTGCCGAGCGAAAAAATAGACATTTACTTGAGGTTACTCGCTCTCTCATGTTTACAATGAACGTGCCTAAGTTCCTATGGGGGGAGGCAATCAAAACAGCAACTTACTTGATTAATCGTATGCCTCTTCGTATTTTACAATATAAAACCCCTCTCGAGAGTTTAACAGGGTCTAATCCTTACATTGTGCCACCCAAAGTTTTTGGTTGTGTTTGCTTTGTTCATGATTATAGAAATTCTGTTGGAAAACTTGACCCACGAGCTGTTCGTTGTGTCTTTGTTGGCTACTCGCCACACCAAAAAGGCTACCGTTGTTGGTGTCCCTCTGAGCGTCGGTTCTTTGTAAGTATGGATGTTACATTTAGAGAAAATGAATCTTTTTATGGCTCTGCCAATGATTCTAGCACCATTATCTCCTCGCCCAATTCCAGTTGGATTGGCCGAGAGGGGGAGCAAGATATGTGCAACAGAGGAAGGGTCGTTCTTAATGAACCAAATCCAAGTACGTTTTCCATTGTACCAAGTGCACCTCAAGTCCAGGATAGTACAAGTGGACAGGGGGAGGAAATTTTCCATGATTCTTGTCATGATAGTTCGTGCAATGATTCAGACTTGCAGGAGGCACAAGCATCCGATGGTTCACCATCCAATTCACCAAGCATTGTGCAGCCCATGATGCAACACTCTCCAGCTCCAAGTTTGTCTCTACCCAATTCATTGCAACAAGGTATTGATCACTCACCTAATGATCCTCTTCCTGATAATCCAGTAGATAATCTACCTATTGCTTTGCGTAAGCCTAATAGACAATCCAATATTCCGCCACATCTGAAAGATTATGTAGGATATAAAAACAAAATTGCAAATTTCATCTCCTACAAACATTGTAGCTCTCGGTTCCAAAGTTTCATTACTTCTCTTGATTCTGTTATTATACCAAAAAGCTGGGACATGGCAATGAAGGACCCAAAGTGGAAAGCAGCTATGCTCGAAGAGATGAGAGCTTTGGAAAAAAATAGAACCTGGGAGCTTGTTAAGCTGTCTCCTGGTAAGCAGCCTGTGGGTTGCAAGTGGGTGTTCACAGTAAAGCAGAACCCAGATGGTAAGGTGGAAAGGTATAAAGCCCGACTAGTAGCAAAAGGGTACACACAAACATATGGGATCGATTATGACGAGACTTTTGCACCTGTTGCAAAAATGAACTCTGTGAGAGTGCTCATCTCTTGTGCAGCTAACTTAGGTTGGGATCTTTTTCAGCTTGATGTTAAAAACGCCTTCCTTCACGGCGATTTACAAGAAGAAGTATATATGCAGATTCCTCCTGGATTTAATACAAGTCAAACAGAAGGTAAAGTGCTTCGCTTGCGCAGATCCTTATATGGCTTAAAGCAATCTCCCCGTGCTTGGTTTGATCGCTTTAGGAAGGCAATTTTACAAATGGGATACAAGCAAAGTAATGCTGATCATACATTATTCTACAAGCGCAATAGAAGCAAGATAGCCATTCTGATTGTGTATGTGGACGACATAGTGATTACAGGAAATTATTGTGAAGAGATTATTTTCTTAAAAAGGAAGTTAGCTCAAGAGTTTGAAATCAAAGACCTAGGACAATTAAGGTACTTCCTTGGAATTGAGGTATCTCGCAGCTCAAAAGGAATTTATCTTACCCAAAGAAAGTATGTATTAGATTTGCTCAAGGAAGCAAACCTATGTGGGTGTCGTCCAGCCTCAACACCCATTGATGTGAATCATCGCTTAGTAGCTGATAGTGGATCCCCAGTTGACAAAGAATCCTACCAAAGATTAGTTGGTAAATTGATATATCTATCTCATACCCGACCATATATTGCTTTTGCTGTGAGTGTGGTAAGTCAATTTATGCATGATCCTCGTTCTCGTCATATGGATGCTGTCACTCGGATTATTCGGTACCTAAAGAGTTGCCCTGGTCGCGGCTTGCTCTATACGTCACAAGGTAACGTCCGTGTGGAATGTTATACCGATGCGGATTGGGCAGGGTCACTAGTTGACAGACGATCTACATCTGGTTATTGTACATTTGTTGGAGGAAATTTGGTCACATGGCGTAGTAAAAAACAACATGTGGTTGCACGTTCCACAGCTGAAGCAGAGTTCAGGGCAATGGCACATGGTGTATGTGAAGTTTTATGGTTGCGCATCCTTTTGGGTGAACTTGGACTGCTCCAAACAGAACCATTAATGTTATATTGCGACAACAAGGCTGCGATTGATATAGCTCATAATCCTATTCAACATGATCGGACAAAACATGTTGAGATTGATCGCCATTTTATAAAGGAGAATCTAGATCAAGGAGTGATATGCATGCCCTACGTGAGTTCATCAAATCAGTTGGCTGATGTACTTACGAAAGGGTTGCCTGAGCGCTTGTTTTCTCATTTTTGTGGCAAGATGGGGCTCTACGATGTTTTTTCCCCATCTTGAGGGGGAGTGTTGAGAGATGTAGATAGTAGTTTTTATAGGGACTAATTTGTAATATGCCCTACTGATGTATATACTAGAGAAAGGGGGCACGTACTAGAATAGTCTAGTTCTCTCAGGATAAATTCCCCACTTGCATATAACCTTGTACAGATGAAATCCTACAGACCAAGTGGTTATTTCCCCAAATCCATCTTCTTGCAAGCCAACAACATATACTGTTGAACATGTTATTTGGTACAGATCAAATTGCATCAGATTTATATTACACAATACATGTATCTATATATCTAACTGTTGGTTAAGCTTGAACATTGAAATACTTACACATGGTTTGTATTTACTGATAAATTTTTAGATTAAGTATTTATGTATATAGTTTTCCTTGTCTGCTTTCATAAAATGCTCACTTTAGTTAGTTACTGATTCTTTTTGGCTTCTCATTTTGGTTGGTGGATGCTTAATTACTTAAATGAAAGCTCATAAACATTGGGAAGTATCTGCACATTGTTTTTCATTTTCAGCGAAGACATTGCAAATTCATAAAAAAAAACATAAACATTATAAACTACAAAGTTGAGAGTTAGAAAGGAATGGCCTTGAGTCATTGAACAGAGGAAATTGTGATTTTTTTTAAATTATGCTTAATGCATTCTTCCATGGCATTTTTTATGATCTATGTCTAGGACTTGGGAGCTGACAGCACCATGGAGCGGAGCTGAGATAAAGGTACCGGTCAAGTTCATCATTGGAGATCTTGATTTGACTTACAATATTCCATCGACACAAGATTTTATTTGCAAGGGAGACTCAAGTAAATTTGTACCCTTGCTAGATGATGTGGTGGTCATGGAAGATGTTGGCCACTTCATCAACGAAGAAAAGCCAAATGAAATTAATGAGCTGATAATAAACTTCATAAAGAAGTTTAGTTAATATGCAATCCTATCATGCTAGGAACAACAATTACCTATACCTGTGTTCTTAGCGCTCAATATCTTGTGCGATGTAATTTGACGAAAAATAATATAAATAAAGCAGTGGATAATGATTTGTATTTTTAGGGTAGGATAATGATTTCTATTGTTTTGCAATGATTAGAAATACCTGAGTAAAAAAAATAGAAGCAATATTCTGAGTGTTGATGTTCAATATTTGATCATTAGTGAATCTATTAATTTGTTGATAGTATTATGATTCATTGTACCCAATGTCTGCGACGATTGCATTTGGCAAGGAAGAGGGCGGCTCATAGATTCAGTAAAAAAGTATTGTTCCCAAATTAAAACCTACAATTTTTTAGATAAAAGGCAATTAATGCTCGACTTTAAATTAATAACGCCCGCAAAATTTCACAAGGATTCATTATATGCTGCGGCATACGGCTTAGCTAGAAGTTCAACAAACTAATCACGAGCGCAAATTCAAACACATTAGGGAGAAGTATCAGACAGCCCTCTCATGATCATCATTAGTCTTGACCATTACTTGGTGTGATGGATGCGTCTATTTGCTCTAGCTCGTCTGCGAGTTCTACCTTGCTCTATTATGGGGTTTTGTTGATGACGACCACTCCTGCATAAAAGACAATGTTTTATAAATAATATTAGTAGATTGATGTATCAGTTTGGGTTCAATTGCCAACTTGTTACACACATGCGCCAAAGGGTCCAAGATTGCTAGTTTGCTAGTTTAAGCCTCAGCCATGGTATCACTACGGGAGAGCTACAGTCTGCCGACGGCCGCCAGCCGTCGGCACTGCAAGGAAGGCCGTCGGCATAGGCTGTGCCGACGGTAACCGTCGACGTAGCGTCGTCGGTATAGTTCTGGTCGAGGACTGTCCAATCACCGTCGGCACAAACTGGCCGTCAGCATAGTATTTCAAAAAAATTTAAAAAAAATTGAAAAAAATATTCAAATTATGTTTTTTGAATTTTTTTATTTTTTCCCAATTTTCTTCTTATGCTTTTTTACTTGTTAATCTTTCACAAACACACTTAGTACACCTAATCTTAGGTCAAAATTCACTTGTAATCAAACTTCCTAGTTGGTCACTCATCCTCACACTACTCCCTCCTAGCACGCTTAACGTCTTGGTTCTCTTCGGATGAGCTTGCATGAAAGAAATGACACCTTGTTGTTAATACTACCATATCAATCATATTAACCCTTTGACCGTGATGCCACGCCTCTATATTTTGAATTCTAAACAATTACTTAAGTAAACAACAATGAATATATATAAATAATAATATTATATAATTTGAAAAACAATTAAATGATTTTATTTTTTTATCTTTTTTATTTAATATGGAATAAATAATATCAGTAAATACGAATTTGACAAATAATATGTCTAAATTGATCAGAAAAATGAGAGGAATACAAATATGACATCCATATCATATTTTGAACCTACAAAGTTAATTTACCCAAAAATCATGAGCATTAGATCAAGTACCTATAGTTTAAATCTGATTGACTTTATCGAAAATAAGGTGAGAAACGGCATCGGCATGGCATAGTTTGCCGAAATGAGTTCATATTTGACACGTGTGTGGGCCCTAGGATGGGAAGCAAGACCCCGGACGCGGATTTCTAATTCGACCCACGGGCGACCATCTTTTCATTTTCAGCGTGCCCAAACGGTTTTTATTTGTGAAGCAGCTACATGGGGAGCATTTTCGTAAGACGTGAAACCTCCGTTCAATGATAGTAGACCACCTACACACCACCTATCACATGAAATGTGCATGCATTAGCTTTTTGGGAACCCATGCGGCTTCCTGCGGTGTCCTACCGAATCCGCTGGAAACTGACTGAATTTGAACTAGGGGTCAACTATCCATCGCTCCAGAAATTCCGGAAAAAATGTTTTTAGTTCTACGACGCATCATTATATGTGCTAATTTTTGTCCGTTTAGTTTGTTCGCGAATGGGTGCACCCGCACACCCGATACGGCGATACCGCATGTCCGGGGGCCTTGATTTGACCAGATGGCAATTTGAAAGAAGTAAAAAAATCCTACGGTGCCGCACGGCGTCATTTTATATGTCATAGTAACTATTCCGTTTGTATAAACTGGAATACGGCAATTATTTTGAAAAACCCTTCACGAAAAGGGCTATCACGTCCGGAGTTCTATGGATTTTTAGGGGAAATGAGGTGGGGAACGACCTCGGCATGGCATAGTTTGCCGAAACTAAGTCATATTTGGCACGTGTGTGGGCCCTAGGATGGGAAGCAAGACCCCTGGTGCGGATTTCTAATCCGACCCACAGGTGACCATCTTTTCATTTTTAGCGTGCCCAAACGGTTTTTATTTGTGAAGCAGCTACATGGGGCGCATTTTAGTATGACATGAAACCTCCGTACGATGATAGTAGACCACCTACGCACCACCTATCACATGACATGTGCACGCATTAGCTTTTTGGGAACCCATGAGGCTTCCGGCGGTGTCCCGCCGAATCTGCTGGAAACTGACCGGATTTGAACTAGGGCTCAACTATCTGTCGCTCCAGAAATTCCGGAAAAAATATTTTTAGTTCTACGACACATCAATATATGTGCTAATTTTTGTCCGTTTAGTTTGTACATGAATGGGTGCACACGCACACCCGGTACGGCGATACCGCATGTCCCGGGGTCCTTGTTTTGGCCATATGGCAATTTGAAAGAAGTCAAAAAATCTCATGGAGCCGTGCGGCGTCATTTTTTATGTCATAGTAACTATTCCGTTTGTCAAAACTAGGATACGTCAATTATTTTGAAAAATCTTTCACGTCCAGAGTTCTATAGATTTTAGGGGAAATGAGGTGGGAAACGGCCTCGGCATGACATAGTTTGCCGAAACAAGGTCATATTTGGCACGTGTGTGGGCCCTAGGATGGGAAGGAAGACCCCGGGTGTGTAATTCTAATCCGACCCACGGGCGACCGTCTTTTCATTTTTAGCGTGTCCAAACGGTTTTTATTTGTGAAGTAGCTACATGAGGCGCATATTAGTATGACGTGAAACTTTCGTGCGATGATAGTAGACCACCTGTGCACCACCTATCACATGTCATGTGCACGCGTTAGCTTTTTGGGAACCCATGCGGCTTCCGATGGTGGCCCACTGACATAGGTATCCCGGATGGACCTGCCGAAGATAGCACCCGGGGTTTACTGAAGGCCCATAACCGGAAGTTTACGAAGTCCGGGAGCCCATGAGAAAGTCGACTATGGAAAGTAGAGATAGATTAGCAATAAGGAAGTTTGTATTCTTACGGGTCGAACTCAAAGAGTCTTCCGACTATTGTAACTTGTGTAATACGAAACCCTCGGCTCCGCCTCCTATATAAGGGGGAGTCGAGGAACAAAGAAAGGATCAATCTCATTGTCAACAAACCCTAGCTTTTTAGCAGTCGAGCACCTTTTCGGCTGAAACCTTCGAGATCTACTTGATCTCTACTTCCACGAAAACCCAAGTCTACAACCCGTAGGCATTGACAAGTTAATCCATTGTCACCCGCCGAATCCACTGGAAACTGACCGGATTTGAACTAGGGCTCAATTATCCGACGCTCCAGAAATTTCGGAATTTTTTTTTTTAGTTCTACGACGCATTATTATATGTGCTATTTTTGTCCGTTTAGTTTGTTAAAGCGAATGGGTGCACCTGCACGTTCGGTACGGCGATACCGCATGTCCCGGGAGGCCTGTTTTGGCCAGATGGCTATTTGAACGAAGTCAAAAAATCTCACGGAGCCGCGTGGCGTCATTTTATATATCATCGTAACTATTCCGTTTGTCAAAACTGGGATATGGCAATTATTTTGAAAAACTCTTCACGAAAAGGGCTATCACGTCCGGAGTTCTATGGATTTAAGGGGAAATAAGGTGGGAAACAACCTCGGCATAGCATAGTTTGCCGGAACGAGGTCATATTTGGCACGTGTGTGAGCCCTTGGATGGTAAGCAATACCCCGGACGCGGATTTCTAATCCGACCCCAGAACGATCATTTTTTTCATTTTTGGCGTGTGTGAAAGCATGAAACCTTGAACATTTTAGCTCATTTCTAAGAAGATTTGTTTAGGTATTTGAAATATTCCATTTTTGATATTTTTGTATGATAGATCTTGTTTTTCTGCAAAATTTGATATATTACTTATTTTTCTCAATTAGAATGGTTTAGTTATGCTTTTTTGAAGACTGCCGTGGAGAAATAAAAAAAAGCTATGCCGACGGTTATACCGTCGGCACAGGTATGTAGTAAAATAAAGAAAAAAAATGTTGTGCCGACGACTAGACTGGTCCTGTACCGACGGCCAGAACTGTGCCGACGGTGGCCGTCGGCACCTCCAGCCTATACCGACGACCAATTTAACACCGACGGCCATCCTTAACGCCGCGCTCCGGAGGCTCCTGTACCGACGGCCCCGACATTTGGCCGTCGGCACATCGCCTGGCCATCGGCGTACGGCAATTCTCCCGTAGTGTATACCATATTCGGCGTAACCCCAACACCTCACACACATCAACATAACAAGTAGCTGAGAGAAAGTGTTGACATGTGGTTAACATGGGCCTATCCCTACTTGCACATGCATCTCTACCACATCGTTTTGGGGACAAATGCCTACATGTGCCTACGGGTTATGTCTACCTAACACGTGACGTCACTTCTGACAAGAGTGTGTCTCATAATTCAGTGTCTACTCCTACAGAAGCCTCCCTTCTACCCTCTTTTTTTCTTTAACTAGCGATGGACTCGTTTTTTCTATCGTGCCTCCTGCCACGGTAGAGTTTTCTTGTGTCGAGGCTTCACGGCATCTTGTCGCGGCACATCATCCTGTCTTCTGCCGCGGCAGCTAATCCTCATTCTGGCTCATTGTCTCCTGTTAATCATGTTTCTCCTTTAACCGCAGCAACGATTTTGATAATTAAATTCAGGACAACCTTGTTGAGAATACACATATCACACCTAATGCTACTGATCTTTGTTCCGAGTTGTTACATGATGTGTAAGTTACACCCGATCAGGAGCTTAATATTAAGACTGATATTTAGAGACCTTCAACAGTGCCAGATCGTCGTGTGACTCGAGCTCAATGGAATATTCATGTTCCGCACAATATTAATGATGGCACGGTGGTCTATGATCTGCTCAAGCAAACGTTCCATGCCACGGTGTCTGATGTTTCTCTTGAACTTGTGACATATGAGATGGCTCTTGCACATCTACAATGTTGTAGTGCAATGTATGATGTGTTCAAAGCCCTGCAGGATAATCGTACATGGCGTCTTATTCCTCGTACCTTTGATATGAACATTATTGATTTTCGATGGGTGTTTAAACTCAAGTGTCATGTGGATAGATCCATTGAGGGGGTACAAGGCTCCGTTAGTGGCCAAAAGTTTTCGACAACATTGCGGTATTAACTCTGATGCCACATTCTCCCTGTTGTTACATCATCTCCAGCCGTCTCTCCGACGAAGCCTCCAAAACGCATTTTTTCATCCGGATGGACGAAAACGACCCAGTCGCGCCTCCGGCTTCTCATTTTCGTCCGGATTAGGCCTTTCATTCATCCGGGGAGCCCAGGCCACCCCCCCCCCCCGGAGTGTTCGGGGACTCCGGACAAAACGAAAGCACAGGAAACGCCGAGAAAACTTCCAGCGCGGCTGGTGGCCCCAACTTGTCGGCGAGAGAGACCCGTCGTCGTCCTCATCGCATCGTCTTCTGCGCGTTGTAAAAGCCTGCCGCCGGTCAGTCTTCGCCGGACGCGTAGCTTCCACGCGGCGAGTTAATGTCGTCGCATCGGTTTCACGCTCGTCTACCTCTATTTATCGCCGAACTACCGCGTCCGGCCGCATTCACGCCGCTGTCTCCCTGTTCCCATCTTCCCCAATCTCGAGCAAGAGCTAGCGGACAATGGCGAATGACGGCGCTGCCAACAACGGCTTCGGCCACCGCTCTCTCCACCAATGGGAGGGCCGGCTCCTCCACATGGCGGGCTACCCGGCGCCGCCGGACTTCCGCGCGCCGGGAGGATGGCGACTAAGCGCGGGCAGCGTCCCGATCCCGCCGCCGCCCTGGAGGCGGAGATCGACGAGCAGCGCGTGGAGCAGCGTTTCTGGCCGGACAACTACGACGCGTGGACGGAATTCTATGAGCGCGAACTCGCCGCGTATGACGGCCCTCCTCCTCCTCCGGCTAGGAACAACGCCGCCGGTGGTGGAGCGCCCCTGGCCGCACCCTCGCCAATGTGCTCGCGCACATCGAGGGTGGGAACTCCCCACTGGGATGCCGCCGCCGGAGGCGGCTACCGTGTCACGTCGACACGGTAGTTCCTGGACGTCGAGGAGGATGGCGTCGTCCTCCTCCTCGTCAGGATCCAGGTCCGCCTCCAGGTCAGGCGGGTCGGCGCCTCCGCCGTCGACTCCGCGCTACCCCGTCAAGCAGGAGGCGGCGTCTCCACCGCCGGCACGAGGGCGCAGTAGCGGCGCCCTTGTCATCCGCGGCCAGTCGGCTTCTCCATCGCGCGGGCGGAACAGGAAGACCGCGAAGAAGGAGGCCGCCGCCACCGCCGCAACCGCCGCTGCCAACCAGCTCGCCGAGGAAGAGGCAAAGCGCGCGGAGGACACCGCGGTGGAGGAGGCGATCGCCAGGTCGCTGCAGGACCTGGTGCCCACCGACCACACCCTCCTCATCGACGCTGCGCTGGAGTGGTCCAGGCGGGACCGGGAGCGGCAGGAGGCGGAGCAGCAGCGGCGACTGTTGGACCTGGCCGCCGCGCGGCAACTAGCCATCCGCGCCGCCGCACCAGCCGCGGGAAGGGACACCGCGCCCAGGGAGTTGACCAAGATGGAGGAGAGCAGCGACGACGACCTCTACCGGCCGATGCCGCCACGCGCCAGCGACCCTGGCCAGGGTTCTAGCCACTGGTACGAGGCGCCGCCGCCCGAGGACGCCGACAACTCGAACGACGACGACGACGGCGGCGACTACACGGCCTTCTACCGCCATTTCGGCATGTAGAAGACCGCTTTTAGTTTAAGTTTAAGTTTTCCTGTCGCCGAATTCAAATATATGTACGAATTCGGCCTATTTATGTACGAACTCGCCTATATATGTTAAATATCATTAAATTTCGCTTATGTTTGAACGATTTTCGCCCAATTTTGTTTGAATTCACCGTATTTTGTCAATAACTTTCATCCATCCTGAACTCACCGCTGAAAAAATGGACCTCCCAGACCAAAAATACATCCATCCGGTGATAAATAGCGCCGGATTTCGGCCTGGAGAGCCCAACGGCTGGAGATGCTCTTAACTAACCATTGTTCGTTTGGTATTATAAATGGGTTGTTGTTTCCCAAGGTTGGACCCTGCGGCATGCTGATGTCAAGAATGCCTTTTTTGCATGGATTTCTGAATGAAACCGTCGACATGACTCATCCTCCTCGTTTTTTCACGTCTCATCTGCCTAATCATGTCTGCAATTGGAGAAAGCAATATATAGATTAAAGCAAGCTCCCCGGGTGTGGTTTGACAGTCTAAGCTTTAAACTTTGGAGTCTCCATTTTCTGCTTCTTTTGCTGACAGATTTTTATTTGTGTACGTGTTAGGGGCCTATTATTGTTATACTAGGAAGCATGCCCGTTGCACCAGGAAAACACATAGTTTGAAAAAATTGTGATGACAGAACATAAGCAGTCAGTAGACTTTGCATGATCCAACAAAGTTTAACATGAGTATAAACTTAATCCAAATATTTTCTACGAATATAGCGAAGGAAGAACAATGGGAATATACACCCTCCATCCAAGAAAGGATGTGTCAATTTTATCTAAATTTGGATATATCTAGACATGAGTTAAGAGATCCTTATTGGACGGAGAAAATATAAATTTTGTGCTATCTTATAACAATGCATAAATAAAATGGACCATGTTTAGTTCCTGCAAAAAAAAGACCAGAAGGAAATTCAGTATTCAAACTAACGAAGGCACTGTCATGTATATTTTGAGGCAACCATATATTACTTAAACAGAGGAATCCCCCTAGAAGAAATTCTATACATGCCAGATAGATATATTTACTGGCCGTTGATCTGTTGCACACTGTCTGGTTGCCTCTTGCTGTGATGCAGAGATCAAAATCTGACACAAATTATGAAGTAACAATCTAAATATTTGATAGTTAAATACCACTCTGAATATTGAATAGTACGTCTGATAGCAGCATGAAAAGATGAAGTTCAGTAGCTTTCACCAAAGAACTGCAAAGTGACACCAGAACCAAACCACACTTAGTATAGCAATGGCCACTCTCGATGTAGCAAATGATTCTACAAACTTGGGCCGCTGGCTCTGCCAGTGCTACGACCTGATCTGGACGGTAAACGGTCATGGATCGGAAGATCCGCACGGCGAACCTGGTGGAAAACCTAAAGACCTGCTGCGTTAGATCCGTATATAGCTCACCTCGGCCGGGTGGTTCATCGATCGCCAACGCAGGCGCATACCACGTTCATGCAGAAGGCATCAAAATCCTGACCGCGTCGCGTGCGTGGTGTGCACCATGGCGGCATCGCGCCATCGCCTGCCTTACGGAGTCACGGTGGGGCAACACTGCAAGTAATCTGGATCGATCACGCTCACGCCCCTCGTGGTGGTTGCATGCACCGAGGCGCGCAAGTTCCGGATGATCGGGGGTCATCAGCTTAATTATGGGGATGTAGCTGTAGTGGCAGGATGTGGGATTTGCGCCGTTGGGGCAGATGGAGTTCTTCTCCGCGTGCCTGGCCAGGCCACCGGCAGTCCAAACCCGTGAGCCGGCCAATCCCGACAACGTCCGCGACTCAGGTGGTGATAGCGAAGAAGGCACATGCTATGGCTTCTAGAGGTGCTCCATGGTCGATTCGTTGCAGTAGTAGTATTTTGCCGATTCGATTTGGCCATGGGACCATGCCTGGCGAGAGCTCAAGATAACAGGACGGCGACAGCGACGTACGGGCGCGACGGCTTGGAACAGCCGAAAAGATCGAGGCCTCGCTTGCGTTTCTCTTCCGTTGATCTATGAATATCGATTCTGGACTTCGGGGTTCGGGTAGAGAGACATCGAAGGGCTGATCAGGGACATATATAGAGAGACACAATGCAGAGTTGCAGGCCACGTCGTGTTAGATGGTGTTTTGGTTGGGGTGGGACTCTGTCTGAGGGACATACGTCTGAAGCCTTGGTTCGAATCAAACTCTATTGAGGTATGCCGTGGGATCGTTAGCTAGGAAGGAAATCTTTCTCACCCGACGAATCGAGTGAATCGATCGGACGAAACGACGGACGAACCAAGAAACACGGACCAAACCCCGGAAACACTTCTCCCTTTATTATTAAGTATAGATATAGATATAGATATAGATATAGATATAGATATAGATATAGATATAGATATAGATATAGATGTTGTTGTGTATGTTGATGATCTCATTATCACCTAATCTTATGGAAAATGCTTCCTATCAGGCGGAGGCTCGGTGTGCTCGTAACCTCCGCCTCGTGCTCACGACACGTGTCCGCAGACCCCACAACACCGCTCTCTCTCTTATCTTCCTCTTCCGCACGTCTTCTTCGTTCCCCAATTTCTGAGACTCCGACGAAATCCTCCGCCGCCACCACCCGGCGAGGGCGCGCTGCTCGCTGGAGCTCCTCTGCCTCCACCGCGCAGCGAAGGCGCGCTGTTTGCGGGAGCTCCACCGCCGACGAGGGTGTTCTGCCCGCGGCAGCTCCTCCGCCACCACCGTCCGACGAGGACGCGCTGCTCGCTGGAGCTCGTCTGCCTCCACCACCAGGCAAAGGCGCGCTGCTTGCGGGAGATCCACCGCCGACACCGCCCTTCAAGGGTGTTGTGCCCACGGCAGCAAGGATTTGGCTCCCGACAGGAAAAAAATCCCGGGGGTGCTCGGGATTCCCGGTTACCGCGGTAACCGGGAAATCCCGCCCGGTTACCGGACGAATTCAAAATCGAAAATTTAAATTCAAAGAGAATATTCACTAAAATTATATAGAATATTCGCTAAAATTTAAATTTTTCGCAAAAAAACAAAAAAATCGGGATTTTTTACCCGGTTAGACCAATTCCCGAGGGTGGTCGGGATATCCGGTTCCCGGCCGGGAACCAGATTTCCCGGGCGGTAACCAAATCCCTGCACGGCAGCTCCTCGGCCACCACCGTCTGAGGCTGGAGAAGCCCCGGGAGATGCAGGAGAGGAGGGAGTAGACGGAGCTCGTCAAGGACGTTGCGCCCAAGGAGGAAAACAACGCCTCCTACGAGGACCAGCTTGGCTTCGTCCTGTACTAACCATCACATTCCTGTGCTTGTATCTAATTCGTTGCTGCAATCATCCGGAGATCTCATAAAGAGCTTGCATCATGAGCTCCTAAACTGGATGTGCATTGTTGGTTAGGAAACAGCACTATGTTGTCATATAAGCATTACTGGAAGATGCAATGAGTTTACTTTTAGAATTGGAGAGCTGCAAATTTACATTTCTAATTTCTAATCAGCCAGGTACAAAACTAGCTTTCCATGTTGGATTTGAACATAGATTAGTTACTATCGTTAACCACAAGCATACTTGAAAAATACACACACCAGTAGTTGATAAAGCATACATATTTCAGATTTGTTTGACTTAAACTGTAGGTGCTTGTTGCCGGAGATGGAGGCCCCTAATCCCCAGTGTCCATGGTTCCCCGCTATTGTCGGTGATGGAGGACACTGCAGAGGCGCTCTTGCGGTATGCCACGATGGACGAAGAAGCGTGGCTTCATGGGGTCCGGCCATGGCTGCTACGACGGCGGCGAGCGCCAGTCCAGTGGTTTGCTACCATCGGCTATGGTGCTTGCCGTCAACGGCGTTCGACAGTGCTTCAACCGGCTACGGAGGTTGCTGCGAACCAGCGACAACAATGCTACCATGGGCAACGGTAGATGCTTCCAGCGGTGTAGGGCGGTGTTGCAAACGGTCAGCGGTGGTGCTACCAACAGTTGGTGGCGGTGCTGCCAGAAGCAAGTAATGGTGCTACTAGCCAGAGTGGGGATGCTGCTAGTGCAGCACCGGCGAGAAATAGTTGACGATGCTACAATGGTATAATTTTGTTGCTTCAATTATTCTGCGGTTTCGCTATTTTCGTATAATTTTTTTGCTACGAGGTCTCCTGCGAGGTTTACGGGAGATGTCTCTAACGAGATCGATTTTTTCTACAATACCACAAATGTTGCAATGCTACAATAATATATATTTGTTGCTACAATTGTTTTGCCATGCTGCTGTTTTAGTACACAAAAAATTGCTGCTACGTTTCCGGCGAAGTACGACGCTTCGACGAGTCGCCGGTAAAGTACGGTGTTTCGGTGAAGTCTCCGGCGAAGTGCGGCGCTCCGGCGAGTCTCCGGCATAGTACAGTGTTTCGGTGAAGTCTCCGATGAGGTTTGCGTCCGGCAGTTTTTTTCGTTTTGTTTTTAGTTGAACCTTTTTTTGCTTCAATGAAGCAAAAGCGGAGCCTTTTTTGTTGCGACGAAGCAAAATCTGGACACATATCAACTTAGAAAGTTAGAGGTTGGGTTTTTTATCGAATCGTTTTTGCTTCAATGAAGCAAAAGCGGGGATTTTTTTGCTGCGACGAAGCAAAAGGCTGAAAGTGGACACGTGTCAAGCTAGGAAGTCGGAGGTTGGGAGGGAAAAATCCTCCGGAGGATCCTCAGCGTCCTCCTAATCTTATCCTGCTGCTATTAGAACTCTTCCTAATGGGTTGCACGTGTGGAGGTCTCCTGCCAACATCGCGTTTTGGGCCCTATATATTATGGATTTAATGAGGATATACAATCGAAATACGGCGTAAGACTTAAAAAATGCATTAAATGCATGCAGAGATGATAATAATGAACTGACGCTGATGCTCAATGGAGGGTGGGATTGAGGGTGGATGCATTCGCAGGTTCACCACCGTGTTTTCGGGAACTAGTGTCCCCCTTTGCTACCATCAAAATTAGCTTTCGTCCCTAGTTCTCTTTTCGGTACAATTTCCACTTCGGATAGAGATTTTTGGCTCCTGGGCACCGGTGCTCCTGCTGTTTTTTTTAAATCACACTAATGTGTTTCGAAAAAATTATAAAAAAATAATGGTGTAGCCAATGAATTATCCCATAAACATGCTTAACTTCAATTTTAAATACAAAATATTCTGGGCTACACAAAAATGATAAACGAGGATCCAGGTATGCATATTTCAAATCTCCAAATATCAATAGATTTTGTCTTTCTTGTGTAGCCTAAAATATAAAGAATTTCATATTAAAATTTTACATGCTTGTACGTTACATCATTTACTATGTCCAGATTTATTTTTATATTTTTTCGAAACAAATATGTATGATTTTCCATTTTTAAAGAGGAGGAGCTAATTGATACATCGGTGAGGACAGGCGTTGATATCATTTGCGTCTAGGAGACCAAGTAGAGGGAATAGAAGACGAAGGAAGTAGAGGATACCGACTTCAAGCTGTGGTATACGGGAACGACTCCAAACAGAAATGGAGTAGGCATCTTGATCAACAAGAGCCTCAAATCTGGAGTGGTAGACGTCAAGAGATGTGGGGACCGGATTATCCTGGTCAAGATGGTAGTTGGGGACTTAATTCTCAATGTTATTAGCGCTTATACCCTGCAAATAGGACACAATAAGAACACCAAGAGGGAGTTTCGGAAAGGCCTAGAGGATTGGTCAGGGGTATACCCAGTGGCGAAAAGCTCTTCATAGGAGGAGACCTTAATGGCCACGTGGGTACATCTAACATAGATTTTGAAGGGGTGCATGTGGGCTTTGGCTATGGCATTAGGAATAAAGAAGGGGAAGATGTCCTAAACTTTACTTTAGCGTACGACATGATCGTAGCTAATACCCTCTTTAAAAAGAGAAAATCACATCTAGTGACTTTTAGTAGTGGCCACCACAGCAGCCAAATTGACTTCATCCTCTCAAGGAGAGAAGATAGGAGGGCGTGCCTAGATTGTAAGGTGATACCTGGAGAGAGTGTTGTCCATCAGCATAAGCTTGTGGTGGCGGACTTCCGCTTTCGACTTCGTGTCCAGCGGGATAAGCGTGCGAAAGTCGCTAGAACAAAGTGGTGGAAGCTCAAAGGGGAGGTGGCTCCGACGTTTAAGGAGAGGGTCATTAAGGATGGCCCTTGGGAGGAAGGAGGTGATGCGGACAATATGTGGATGAAGATGGCGACCTGTATTCGTAAGGTGGCCTCAGAGGAGTTTGGAGTGTCCAGGGGAAGTAGAAGTGAAGTTAGGGATACCTGGTGGTGGAACACTGATGTCAAGAAGGCTATTAAGGAGAAGAAAGATTGTTTCAGACGCATGTACCTGGATAGGAGTGCAGACAACATGGAGAATTATAAGATGGCAAAGAAGGCCGGAAAGCAAGCTGTGAGTGAAGCAAGGGGTCAGACGTATGAGGACCTCTACCAAAGAGTTAGGCACGAAGAAAGGCGAAAAGGACATCTATAGGATGGCCAAGATCCGAGAGAGGAAGACGAGGGATGTTGACCAATTCAAATGCATCAAGGACGGAGCAGACTGGCTCCTGGTGAAGGACAAGGAGATTAAGCATAGATGGCGGGAGTACTTCGATGGGCTGTTCAATGGCGAGACTGCTCTACCATTGAACTAGACAACTCCTTTGATGATACCAGTAGGCATTTTGTGCGACGAGTCCAGGAGTATGAGGTCAAGGAGGCATTGAGAAGGATGAAGGGATGCAAGGCAATGGGCCCTGATGGTATCCCCATTGAGGTGTGGAGAGGCCTCAGAGACATAATGATAGTATGACTAACTAAGCTCTTCAACTCCATTTTTCGGGCAAACAAGATGCTAGAAGAATGGAGACGCAGTATACTAGTACCAATCTTCAAGAACAAAGGAGATGTTCAGAGTTGTACTAACTACCGTGGAATTAAGCTTATGAGCCATACAATGAAGCTATGGGAGAGAGTCCTTGAGCACTATTTAAGACGGATGACAAGCGTGACCCAAAATCAGTTTGGTTTCATGTCTGGGAGGTCGACCATGGAAGCCATCTTCTTGGTATGACAACTCATGGAGAGATACAAGGAGCAAAATAAGGACCTGCATATGGTGTTCATTGACTTGGAGAAGGCCTACGATAAGATACTGCGACACGTCATGTGGTGGGCCTTGGAGTAGCACAAAGTCCCAACAAAGTATATTACCCTCATCAAGGACATGTACGATAATGTTGTGACAAGTGTTCGAACAAGAGATGGCGATACCGATGACTTCCCGATTAAAATAGGACTACGCCAGGGGTCAGCTTTGATCCCTTATCTATTTGATTTGGTGATGGATGAGGTCACAAGGGGACATATCCCATGGTGTATGCTCTTTGCGGATGATGTGGTCCTAATCGATGATAGTCGAACAGGGGTCAATAGGAAGTTAGAACTTTGGAGACAAACCCTGGAATCGAAAGGTTTAGACTTAGTAGAACTAAAACTGAGTACAAGATGTGCGGTTTTAGTACTACTAGGCACGAGGAGGAGGAGGTTAGCCTGGATGGACAGGTGGTGCCTCAGAAGGACACCTTTCGATACTTAGGGTCAATCCTGCACAAGGATGGAGATATTGATGAAGATGTGAACCACCGGATCAAAGCCGGATGGATGAAGTGGCGCGAAGCTTCTGGCATTCTTTGTGATAAGAGAGTGCCACAAAAGCTAAAAGGCAAGTTCTATAGGACGGCGGTTCGACCCGCAATGTTGTATGTCGCCGAGTGTTGGCTGACTAAAAGGCGGCATGTTCAACAGTTAGGTGTGGAGGAGATGCACATGTTGAGATGGATGTGTGGTCACACGAGCAAGGACCGAGTCCGGAATGATGATATACGAGATAGAGTTGGGGTAGCACCGATTACAGAGAAGCTTGTCCAACATCGTCTAAGATGGTTTGGGCATATTCAGCGCAGGCCTCCAGAAGCTCCAGCGCATAGTGGACGACTAAAGCGTGTGGATAATGTCAAGAAAGAACAGGGTAGACCACAGTTGACATGGGAGGAGTCCGTAAAGAGAGATCTGAAGGACTGAAGTATCACCAAAGAACTAGCCATGGAAAGAGCCGTGTGGAAGCTTGTTATCCATGTGCCAGAACCATGAGTTGGTTACAAGATCTTATAGGTTTCACCTCTAGCCTACCCCAACTTGTTTGGGTTGTTGTTTGGCCAAAGAGCCAAAGACACTTTTTGTTCCACTTCCTACAAGTTTGGATTAAAAATGATTTTTGGTTGCGAAATATGCCCTGGTAAATTGACTTCCTGCTGCCAGTCCAGATCGTCCACAATGCAAGCAAAATCGTGACAAAATTTTCATGAGATATTGTTGGCGTGGAATATCTCGATAAAATAAGTCCATGCTTCCATAAATTCTCCCCCAGTTGCGTACAACAAACATTCATTATTGATATATTCATGTGCTTCGTACACCCTCTCACTACTAGGGAATAGGTTATAGGCCAAGGTTTATCACCGGCGCACCAAATAGGCGGTATGCTGGCGGTAAAATAGCGCTGGCTTACCATCTATTTGGTGCACCGATGATGATAAAACATAGCCGGTGTGACCCAAAAATTTGTGCGCGGGAGGTAAGGATCGCCCAGGTCTTGGCCATGCCTACCAAATACCACCGGCGCACCAATATGGTGGTACCCCAACGGTATATTGCTATCACCGACTTACCACTATATTGGTTCTCCGGCGGCATGTGTGGGTAGATTTTGCACCCCAGGATCGTATTTTTAGTTTTAAAATAATAATAAATGATAAAAACTTCAAATTTTAAAATCGATATAGCTACGTTATGTTACCCAGTTGTTAGGAAAAATAATAAACATGAATTTTGATTTTTGCAAAAAGGCACCATGTTTTAATAAAACGGCTTTGAATTTCTCTTAAGACGTCAGAAGAAAAAGATTTTTATATTAAAAATCATGTACAGAAAAAGTTACATCCAAATTTAACGCCTACGACCATTTACCGAATTTTCAGAATCCAAAAATTCAAAAAGCAATTTTTTTTGGATGTTTTAGTTTTCGCTGAATTTTTTCCGAATATACCAAAGAAGCACTAATCTCCTCTTCCTCTTCTCCGCTTCTCTTCCTATTACTCATGCCCTCTTCCTCGTTTTCCCATCTTGCTCTCTTCCTCCTTTTCCCCTATTCCTCTTCTCTGCAGCTCTCCACGATAGGCCCTCCTCCTCTCTACCCTGAGCCCTCTACACCCTAAGGAGGATGCCGCCACTACCCTGCCTCGAGACCTCTGCACCCGAGCCCGCCGCTATTTCGACAACCCTGTTCTGGACCTTCATGTAAACGCCACAAGGAGGAGGCCATGGCTTGTTGCAGGGGCGGCGAGCTCGTAGCCATCGAGGTCTCCATCCATATCTACATCGATGTAGAAAGACCTAGAGGACTCGATTGCGTTTTCCTTTTTTCTCAAGGTTATTTTACAAGCCTTTTTTTGTTTTCCGCAACGTACCATAGGGCTATAATGGTGCTTGACGTAGCGTAGATTTCACATCGTTGGGGAACCCCAAGAGGAAGGTATGATGAGCACAACAACAAGTTATCCCTCAGTAAGAAACCAAGGTTTAATCGACCACTAGGAGAAAGACGTGACTTCTGAAGGTGTTGCCAGATGACTTGTGGCAGGGCGCACTACCGACGTTAGCAACAACGTGGAACCTGCACACAACACAACCAAAATACTTTGCGCCACTTATAATGAGGTTGTCAATCTCACCGGTTTTGCTGAACACAAATGATTAAACGTATCACGTGGAAAGAGATGTTTGTTTGAAGTGGAATTAAAGTGAACAGTGTTTGCAGAAAGTAAATAGAACAGAATTGCAGTAGATGAATTTATCAGTGTAATAGAAAGGACCGGGGTCCACAGTTCAGTAGAGGTGTCTCTCCATGAAGATAAATAACATGTTGGGTGAACAAATTATGGCTGGGGAATTGAAAGAATAAAGACCATACATGACAAGATGATTACTATGAGATTCGTTTGGGCATTAAAACATAATACATAGACCGTAATCCAACTGCGTCTATGACTAATAATCCACCTTCCGATTATCGTCCGAACCCCTTCCAGTATTAAGTTGCAACCAACATATTATCGCATTAAGCAATGTGTGTAAAGTAAACAATATAATTACCCTTGAATAAAACATTGTTGTTTTATCCCTAGTGGCAACATCACATCTACAATCTTAGAAATTATTGTCACTCTTCCAGAAAACTAGAGGCATGAACCTACTATCGAGCATAAATACACCCTCTTGGAGTCACAAGCATTTACTTGGCCAGAGTATCTACTAGCAACGAAGAGCATGCAAGATCACAAATAACATATGACAAGCATATATAATCGATCTCAACACAGTATTCAAAATTCATAGGATCCCACTAAAAACAACATGTAGCATTACATAAAGATGATCTTGATCATGATAGGCAGCTCACAAGATCTAAACATGAGGCACAAATTGGATAAGACGACCATCTAGCTACTGCTATGGACCCATAGTCCAGGGATGAACTACTCACGCATCACTTCGGAGGCAGTCATGGAGATGTAGAGGCCTCCGGTGATGATCTCCCCCTCCGGCAGGGTGCCGGGAAGAGCTTCAGAACCCTCCCGACCTAGGGTCTGCAATGGCGGCCGCGACGGAAATTTTCATGGATGGAGGCTCGGGTGTTTAGGTTTTTCCCGAGATCGTGAATAAATAGGCGGAAGGGCGAGGTCGGTGGAGGCCAGGGGGCCCACACCATGCCATGGCGCGTCCAGGCCTGGGTCCGCGCCAGGGGGTGGTCTTGTCGCCCTGTGGACTTTCTCCGTTTCCCCTATGGACTTTGTTGATACGTCTCAAACGTATCTATAATTTTTGATGCTCCATGCTTGTTTTACATCAATTTATATATGTTTTGCTCATGCTTCGTTGCACTTTTATCCATTTTCTGGCACTAACCTATTAACAAGATGCCACAGTGTCAGTTCCCTATTTTATGTTGTTTTGTATTTCCGAAAAGTGTACAGGAAATATTCTCGGAATTGGACGAAACATTAGCCGAAGATCTTATTTTTCTGTAACAAAGATGAAGTCCGGAGGAGAGACGAAGGGGGGCCACAGGGTGGCCAGACTATGCCTAGGTGCGGCTGACCCTGGCCCACGCATAGGGGTGGTGTGGGGCCACCTGGCCTCCACCGACCTCGCCCTTCCACCTATAAGAAGCCTCCCGACGCGTGAACCCTAAATCAATCAGCCTCCGCCCGCGAAAAGTTCCTTAGCTCCGCCGCTGTCGCATACAAGATTCGGGAGACAGAAGTTTCTATTTCGGCACCTTGCCGAGATGGGGAATTGCTCCCGGAGCCATCTCCACCTACTCCACCGCCATTTCCATCGCCGTTGGTGACTCCCATGATGAGGAGTGGGTAGTTCTCCCCCGAGGCTGATGGCTTTACCGGTAGCTATGTGTTATATCTATCTCTCCATGTTTGATCTTTATGTGATCACGAGCTTTGTAATCTAGTTGAATAAGTAGATGCTATTCTTCAACTATTGTGCTACTAAGTGGTTTTATTATGTGATCTCCGGGGACACCGTGTCCAACGGTGTGAAGGTGACAGTGTGCACACCATGTTTGTTTCTTATGCTTAATTTATAGAAATACTTATGAATTGTGGTGACTAATTAGTACCATCTTTGTATGCTCAAAGTGACAGCATGGGGTGTCCATAGAATGGGAATGCGAACTTTAAGGAATGCTTATGCAGACCTATGCAATGAATTTGTGTTTATTATCAAATCGGAGAGTGGTTCAAGAGTAGCATAGTGAAGTGATAATATCTATGTATTCAATTGTGGTATCATTGTTGAGAGTGTCCACTAGTGAAAGTATGATCCCCTAGGCCTTGTTTCTATGCATCGAAACACCATTACAACCAGTTCTGCTACATGTTTGCTTGATGTCACTTATATTTCAGATTGCAATTACCATTCACAATAATCCATATTACTTTTATTTCACTATCTCTTCGCTGAACTAGTGCACCTATACACCTGACAAGTGTATTGGGTGTGTTGGGGACACAAGAGACTTCTTGTATCGTAATTGCAGAGTTACTTGAGAGGGATATCTTTGACCTCTACCTCCATGAGTTCGATAAACCTTGGGTAATCCACTTAAAGGAAACTTGTTGTTCTACAAACCTCTGCACTTGGAGGCCCAACATTGTCTACAAGAATAGAAGCGTGCGTAGACATCATCTGTCTTCGTTACGGTAAAATATTGACTTCATCTTTTGTTTCGTCCAATTCAGAGAATATTTCCTTTACAACTTTTCTAAAATATAAAACAGCAGAAAACAGAGAACTGTCACTGTGGCATCTTGTTAATAGGTTAGTGCTGGAAAATGTATAAAAGTGCAACGAAGTGTAACCAAAACATGTATAAATTGATGCAAAACAAGCATGGAGCATCAAAAAATATAGATACGTTTGCAACGTATCAGCATCCCCAAGCTTAACTCATGCTTGTCCTCGAGTAGGTAAGTGATAACAAAATAATTTTTGAGGTGACATGAAGCCAACACAATCTTGATCAAGTTATTGTAAAGCATTGTAAGCTGGGATCAAAGTACTCTAAACATAGGCATGATATATATAATTCTAACAATAGAACTTAGCAACTATGTTATAACATGAGAAGTAACTCAAACAAAGGATCATGGATAATTGTGCATTGAAAGCAACTGTTTGTTTATGATCATAGAGAAAATATAGCAAAGTGGTACTCAACATGTCCTTAATGAAGTAGCAAAACATAAATGCTAGGACACCTTTAAAGTTCAAAGGGTGACTATATACAAGTAATTTGAGAACAAGCAATAGCATAATCATGAATCAATCAATAAGAATTCTGGGACTATGCACATTATACTAAGAATATCAACTATGATCTCTTAATTGGTGTATAAGTAGAAGATGAAGACTCACCATAAAAGTAAAAGAAAGGCTCTTTGCAAAGGAAGCAAGATTAACAAGTTTTGTAAACCTTCCAAAAGTATGGTACTCATTAGTTTTGAGCTCTCATTACCCCTATCATAAGCATCTTGAATGGCTAAAGTTAATGTGAGGGCAAATATGAGTTATATGCTTGACAAATCACAAGTTGAAAATCTCGTGCCCCTTGAATACGAGTACCTAAACCTCATGCTACTCAACTTAGGTCCTAAATAAGTTCTTGCCATGGTAAGTATACATGTATCATTGAGAACACGAACGGGGTACCTCCTGCCCCATGATATGGAAGTACTCCTGCATAGGAGCAATCCCATGCCAAAATGACAACACAAACATACAATGAGCATCTCAGCAATCCTTTTATTTACTATGGGTATAGCTTTTTATTGAAGATGCTTCATAGAATGCTAACTATGGTTTGTTGTAAATTTTCACCATGAATGATGCATGGCTTAAATTGGCCGCCCAGGCGTTTCTCGAACATATATACAAACTCCATGGACTTACAAGTTTCCATTTTATTTCGCACCGCTAGGCATCCATAAACAAAAGAACAGGATATCAACTAAATAGGAATAAGTGCAATGTTGAAAGCGTGCCCCATGAAAGCATGGTTGTGCTAACTCCCAACTCGCAATTTGCAAGCATATAGACTTTATAAGATAGTCATAATGGCTAAAGTTTATTAAGTACAAGAAAGTAAATGTGCCATCAAGTTCGTGAGAGTTTTACTAACTAATTTTCTCAAGACAAAATTTAATTTGGAAGATAAATGAAAACATGATGAATATACTTGGAATAGCAATAATGCTAATAGGTAGATATGGTGGACACAATTGGCAAACTTTGGTTTTTTGTGGTTGGATGCACGAGTAGAGTTCATACTCAGTACCGATGAAGGCTAGCAAAAGACTGAGAGCGATGAAGTAAGAGAGCAATAATGGCCATAATCATGCATAGCGACAAAATATTATTAATCAAAACATAAAGTGATATTACAAGTCAAAACTAAATGATCATAGAGGCTTTAGTTGACTGGTTTGTAGTCATAACATGATATAAGCATGTGCCAAGTCAACCCAATAAAGCATCAAAGGAGAATACCACACTATTATGCTTCGTATGATGGAAACAACACATGATTCTTTCAATAGTATATTATGCACTCTCAGCCATTTGAGACAAGTCATGCTACAAAAATAAATACTAAGCATATAACAGGAATAACATCCAACACATGACATTCTGAAGTCTATGCCACGGTCTAGACAAGTTTCCTTTTGCATCACTATAAGCATGAAACATTTTACTCGTATCCAACACCAATCAACTTATTTGAAATAGCTCTCATAGATGAAAATCAATATGGACCAGAGAGCTAATCATACATGAACAAAGAAAAATAACAAGATCTGAACAAAATTCGAGTGAAAGAACAAGAGCTAAATGCAGTAGTAGCAAACTAGAATACCCGCAGAACAATAAGAGCGAAAACTAGAGCGTTCTATGCAATTAAAATGGAGTGTGTCATTCTCCAAAACAACTATGCTGGGATCCAACCATATGCTACAGCAAACAAAACAAAAAAAATGCTCCAAGAACAACTCATAGTATATGAAGCAATAAAAATATAACGCATAGAAAGATGACCTGTTGCTTTGTTGATGAAGAGGGGATGCCCAAGGAATTGTAGAGATCGATTTTTTCGAAAATATTTTGTTGCTCAGATCGAAAAGTGTTAAACTAACAAAAGTTATATAATGACCTGGGGCATATGCACAAAATTTGTAAGCTTGAAATTCCACTCTGGCTGTGAATACGATTTTTTTATGATGACAACACAGAATCTGTTTTTAGGACAACAACTTCCCCAAATCTTACTTTCTTCCTATTAGAGGCTATTATTTGCACAAAAATGAAATATAATGATAAGGAGAAATTATTACAGCGGTAATAACTTCCAAGACTCAACAAAAGAAAAATTACAGATATAAAACATGGGTTATATCCCAAGAGTGTTTTTCTTTAACGTCTTTCAGCTAGGCGGAGAAAAGAGCTAGCATCAAGTATTATCAACTGAAAAAGCATCAAGATTAATGCCAACAGTCTTTTCAACAAGGAATTGTATTTTACCAATATAAGTTTTAGACAACCCTCTCTCAACACTTTTAGGTTCATGATACGTCTCCGACGTATCGATAATTTCTTATGTTCCATGCTACTTTATTGATGATATCTACATGTTTTATGCATAGAGTCAAGGGCCACGTGAAGGTTGTTGGTGACGGAGTGTAGTCGGCGCAACACCAGTGATTCCGGCGCCAACGTGGAACCCGCACAACACAATCAAAATACTTTGCCCCAACGTAACAGATGAGGTTGTCAATCTCACCGGCTTGCCGTAAACAAAGGATTAAACGTATGGTGTGGAAAATGATGTTTGTTTGCGAAGAACAATAGAGAAACGTAGTTTGCGTAGATTGTATTTCAGATGTAAAAGAATGGACCGGGTCCACAGCTCACTAGTGGTGTCTCTCCGATAAGATAAATAGCATGTTGGGTGAACAAATTACAAGCTTGGGCAATTGACAAATAGAGAGGGCATAACAATGCACATACATATCATGATGACTACTATGAGATTTAATCGGGCATTACGACAAAGTACATAGACCGCTATCCAGCATGCATCTATGCCTAAAAAGTCCACCTTCGGGTTAGCATCCGCACCCCTTCCAGTATTAAGTTGCAAACAACAGACAATTGCATTAAGTATGGTGCGTAATGTAATCAACACAAATATCCTTAGACAAAGCATTGATGTTTTATCCCTAGTGGCAACAAAGACATCCACAACCTTAGAACTTTCTCGTCACCGTCCTGCATTCAATGGAGGCATGAACCCACTATCGAGCATAAATACTCCCTCTTGGAGTTACAAGTATCAACTTGGCCGAGCCTCTACTAGCAACGGAGAGCATGCAAGAACATAAACAACACATATATGATAGATTGATAATCAACTTGACATAGTATTCCATATTCATCGGATCCCAACAAACACAACATGTAGCATTACAAATAGATGATCTTGATCATGATAGGCAGCTCACAAGATCTAACATGATAGCACAATGAGGAGAAGACAACCATCTAGCTACCGCTATGGACCCATAGTCCAAGGATGAACTACTCACACATCAGTCCGGAGGCGATCATGGTGATGAAGAGTCCTCCGGGAGATGATTCCCTCTCCGGCAGGGTGCCGGAGGCGATCTCCTGAATCCCCGAGATGGGATTGGCGGCGGCGGCGCTCTCGGAACTTTTTCCGTATCGTGGCTCTCGGTAATAGGGTTTTCGCGACGGAGAGTTTAAGTAGGCGGAAGGGCAGAGTCTGAGAGGCGACGAGGGCCCACACCATAGGGCGGCGCGGCCCCATGCCTGGCCGCGCCGCCCTATGGTGTCGGCCACCTCGTGGCCCCACTTCGTATGCTCTTCGGTCTTCTCGGAAGCTCCGTGGAAAAATAAGACCCCGGGCGTTGATTTCGTCCAATTCCGAGAATATTTCCTTTGTAGGATTTCTGAAACCAAAAACAGATGAAACAAAGAACCGGCGCTTCGGCATCTTGTCAATAGGTTAGTGCCGGAAAATGCATAATAATGATGTAAAGTGTGTATAAAACATGTGAGTATTGTCATAAAAGTAGCATGGAACATAAGAAATTATAGATACGTTTGAGACGTATCAAGCATCCCCAAGCTTAGTTCCTACTCGCCCTCGAGTAGGTAAACGATAACAAGGATAATTTCTGAAGTGACATGCTATCATAATCTTGATCAATACTATTGTAAAGCATATGAGATGAATGAAGTGATTCAAGCAATGGTAAAGACAATGATTAAACAACTGAATCATATAGCAAAGACTTTTCATGAATAGTACTTTCAAGACAAGCATCAATAAGACTTGCACAGGAGTTAACTCATAAAGCAATAAATTCTTAGTAGAAAGTTTTGAAGCAACACAAAGGAAGATATAAGTTTCAGCAGTTGCTTTCAACTTCAACATGTTTATCTCATGGATATATCTCATGGATAATTGTCAACACAAAGTAATATGATGAATGCAAATAAGCAAGTATGTAGGAATCAATGCACACAGTTGACACAAGTGTTTGCTTCTAAGATAGAAAGAAGTAGGTAAACCGACCCAACATAAAGTAAAAGAAAGACCTCTTCGCAGAGGGAAGCATGGATTACTATTTTTGTGCTAGAGCTTTTCATTTTGAAAACATAGAAACAATTTTGTCAACGGTAGTAATAATTCATATGTGTTATGCATAAGACATCCTATAAGTTGCAAGCCTCATGCATAGAATACCAATAGTGCTCGCACCTTGTCCTAATTAGCTTGGATTTACATGGATTATCATTGCATAACATATGTTTCAACCAAGTGTCACAAAGGGTACCTCTATGTCGCCTCGTACAAAGGTCCAAGGAGATAGATCGCATTTGATTTCTCGTTTTTGATAGATCTCAACTTAGGACATCCATAC